>NC_138377.1:111123404-111156638 GCF_054177405.1 Leptonychotes weddellii
TGGAACATAAAGAATAGCATGGAGGACATTAGGAGAAGAAAAGGAAAAATGAAGGAGGGGGAATCAGAGGGAGAGATGAACCATGAGAGACTATGGACTCTGAGAAACAAACTGAGGGTTTTAGAGGGTAGGGGGGTAAGGGGATGGGTTAGCCCAGTGATGGGTATTAAGGAGGGCATGCACTGCATGGAGCACTGGGTGTTATATGAAAACAATGACTCATGGATCACTACATCAAAAAAAAAGAAAAGAAAAGGCAACCTACTGAATGACAAAGATACTTGCAAACCATATCTCTGATAAGGGGTTAATATCCAAAATATATAAAAAAACTCCTACAACTCAATAGCACAAAAAAGGCAGTCTCCTTAAAAAATGGGCAGAGGATCTGAGTAGATATTTTTCCAAAGACAAACATGACCAACAGGCACTTTAAAAGATGTTCAACACCCACTAATCATCAGGGAAATGCAAATCAAAACCACAATGAGATATCACGTCACACCTGTTAGAATGGCTGTTATCAAAAAGACAAGAAATAACAGCTGTTGGTGAGTATGTGGAGAAAAGGGGACCTTCATGTACTGTTGGTGGGAATGTAAATTGGTTCAGCCACTACAAAACATAATAGGGAGGTTCCTAAAAAATTAAAAATAGAAATACTATATGATCCAGCAATTTCACTTCGAGGTATTTGTCCAAAGAAAATGAAAACACTAACTCAAAAAGATATATGCACCTCATTGCTCATTGCAGCATTACTTAAGAATAGCCAAGATACGTAAACAACCTAAGTGTCCACTGACAGATGGATAAATAAAATTAATACAGAAAAAAAATATATATATACAATGGAATATTATTCAGCCATAAAGAAGAATGAAATCTTGCCATTTGCAACAACATGGATGGACCTTGAGGGCATTATGTTAAGTGAAATAAGTCAGAGAAAGACAAATGCTGTATGATCTCATTTACATGTGGAATCTAAAACAAGAACAAATGCTAAAAAGAACATGTTCATAGATATGGAGATCAGATTGGTGCTTGCTAGAGGCAGGGGATGGAAGGATGGGTGAAATGCATAAGGGAAGTCAAAAGGTACACACTTCCAGTTATAAAATAAGTCCTGGGGATATAGTGCACAGAATGGCACATTATTATAGCTATTAGAGTTATTATAACTATTATTATAGTTGATAATGCTGTATCACATGTTTTAAAGTTGCTAAGAGAGTAAATCTTTAAAGTTCCCATCACAAGAAAAACAATTCTATAACCACATATGGTGACAGATGTTAGCTAACCTTCCGGCCGTGGACATTTTGCAGTGTAAGCAAATATCGAATCATTATGTTGTACACGAAGATGTAAAAAATGTAAAGATGTCAAAATTTAAAAAAAGAACTTGACAGAAGCTCTGGTCAGGACTCCTTCATACAAAGACAGGACATTCTTGCTGGACTCGAGTAATGCGTGTGTTCTGGAAATACCCCAGCATTCGTATTAAGCTGTTTAAATAAACACTGCCTTCCAGTGGCATTTCGCATCTATTCCTCCCTAAGAAACCACTTGAGCCTTTCTAGAAAGACCCCACAAAGGCTGGAACCCTAAGCCTTCCAAGAGGTACCTGTAAGAGACGGTGTCATGGAACTTAGGTTATTTCCGACCATCTAAAGTGATGCTGTGTGCCTGCAAGCCTGGCCTTTGCTCAGCCTTATTGCACTTTTGAAAACTAATCACTGATCTTTTTACAAATATCTCAAGTGCTTAGGGTTTCTCTGTGGTATACAGCATTATTCTTGTGCTTCCTGAGAACAGAGGGTTAGTTAGAAGGCATGCCAGCTTCCCCTACCCCAAGGAAGCTAGCCTTCCAGCTTTGCATGCCTACACAGTTAGGCTAAGGGGCCATTGTGTCGAGGAAGGAATGGAATGAAGGATTTCTTTGGTAAGCCAAAGACATTGCCCTGGGAGGGAAGAAATGTTAACTTTTTTAACCTCCTGCATTGGAATGAGTTTATGGAGTCCTCTTCTGAGAGAGGTTTTAATCCTGGTGGAATACAGATAGGAAGCAGGTGTTAGGCACACAAGGGAGCAGGATGGAGAATGCGTGGAGGGAGTCAATGCAGCGTGAAGTCACATCTGGCCCTTTCCCCCATTCTGTCTGGAACCTTCCCTGAGAGCGTCTTAGAGAACAGCTTCAAATGTCAAAGGAAAGGGTTCACAATTGAAATATCTTCAGGCTGCTTGTTGGCCAAAGGCACAAATGCCAGTTCAGATATTAGCAATGGCACATGACATGGTGTCCTTCATTCCAAGCCCAGCTTTGGTGTCCCCTTCCACGGGGGTTCATGATTCTCCTAAGGTAAGAGTGTATGTCTTGCCACCACCCTGGAAGGTGACCCGCTCATGGTGACCCTACGCCTCTACCAGAAAAGTACACTCTGTACTCAGACCTCTTTCTCTCATTGAAGAGATGATCAAGTATGGTGGGAGGCAGGGGGCCACCCAGTTAGCTAATGACGTGGCTACAAATGGTGCTTCTGCCCCCACAGGACCCCCACCTGCTCTGAAGCCCTGGCAATACCATAGAGATGCAACAGAGGCGACCTGGGACCACCAGCTTCTCAAATGCACTGGACCTTGTCTCTAGTGAAGCTAGAGTCAAGAAACATGTGCATCAAGGTTGTTTGGTCCCAGGCAACGGAACTGAATCTACAAACGTACCAAAAAGATAAGAGTATATAGAAAGGATATGGAATAGTGCCCCAAATTGACAAGATGCTGAGAAGCATGTCTTGGAGAGGGCATCTTGGAACCAGCTGCCTCCCCTCCAGGAGCTGCTCCACTTGAATCCAGATTCCCAGAGGAGGTCTGATTGGCCTGGTTTGGCTCCCATGCTCTGCAGGGGTGTGGTGTAGACACCTGGAGGAAAACCCAAGAAGGAACACAACAGCAAGCAGGTGGAAACGGCAGACGTCCTCCACCCCGAACACGTAGGGACATGCTGATGTCATGAACAAAGTGAGACTAAGGAAAACCATCCAGTCGACACTGTCCAGCTAGTGTGAGAGCCGGCAAGTCTATTAACAGGAGGGCTACTGTACTGGAAAATTCCTGTGTCCCAGTAAGAAAGGCAGCCCGATGAGAATGTTACTCTTGGATGGGAACTTTCAGCATCAGCAATTGTATGATTCTCAAAGCATGAGCATTTTTTCCCCAAACTTTTAGTGATGGGTGTGGTACGACGTGTTACCAAACCCAGGCTTTTCCTGGTTATTTTAACCCCCAAACTGTACCAGCGTAAGAGCCAGTTCCTGGAGTGTAACTGGATCAGGTGTGATGGCTGAAGTGTGTCTGGGTCCAGTGAGCTCATCAGCTGCTGCTTAAACTCTATTCACTTGTCCTTCTGCTTCCCTCCTGACAATTCAGTCTGTTCCTATAAATCCCAGAGAAAATGCTCTCCATCTCAAAAGAATATCTGAAAATGAATTTATTTTAAAAGCAGAGAATCTTTTTTTTTTAACAGCTTTATTGAGGTATAATTCACACAAGATTTTAGTAATACTTGAGGAGTGGTGCAGCCATCACCCCAATCGAAGAACATTTTCATCACTGCAAAAAAAAAAAAAAGAAAGAAGAAAAAGAAGCTCCATACCCATTCGAAAACAGATGATAAAACAGAAATAGACTCATAAATACAAACAACAAACTGGTCTTTGCCAGAGGGGAGGGGGGTGAGGGGGATGGGTAAAATTGGTAAAGGAGATTAAGAGTTACAAACTTCCAGTTTTAAAATAAATAAGTCATGGAGATGAAAAGTACAGCACAGGAATATAGTCAATAATATTGTCATAATGGCGTGTGGTGACAGATGGTGGCGACACGTACCTGGTGAGCACTGAGTAATGTACAAAATTGTCAAATCACTACATTTTACACCTGAAAGCAGAGGGTCTTAAAACTGAGAACTTGTGTTCTTCTTGATAAGAGGTAAATTATGGAGGTGGCAGAAATCCAAAGCAGGGTAGGAGTGGTCCCTTCCATTCCTGCCTGTGAGCAGTAAGGCGAGCAGAGAGGGAAGGGCTGGGAAGTTGGTGTCGTCACCCCATTTTACAGATGAAGACTTTGAGAAGTAACTTACCCAAGGTCATACCGTAGCAAGCAGAACTCCAGCTAAATTTTCCTACTTTAAATCTTGCATGCTTCCTGCTACACCATTCCCATTTAAAAAAAAAAAAAATAGTATAACCTGCTTCTACCATGGCATGAAAAAGAATCCTTTCTGACCAGGGCACCTTTAAATAGATGTTCAGAAGTGAGACAAGAGAAGGCAGTGAATGGCATTGTAATGGACTTCAGCTCAGGGCAGGATGCAGAGGATGCCATGGTGGCTCGCTTCTCTGGAAGTGAAACATGCAGCTAGAGGTTTGGTCCTTTCCACAGCTAGTGATACATGGTATGATCCTCTCTGGTGATGCCGGGCAGCCGCACTGAGCCCCAGCTCTGGGTCAGCCACACAATCATGAGGATAAAGAACCAATACATGTTCAACCATTCTGTACCTGTACAACCATTCTGTTCTTCACTTTCAGTACAGTAATCAATACATGACAGGAGACACTCAAGACTTTAGTATAAAATAGGCTTTGTGTTAGATTTTGCCCAAGCGTGGGTTAATAGAAGCATTCTGAGCACGTTTAAGGTGGGCTAGGCTAAGCTATGATGTTCGGTAGGTTCGGTGTATTAAATGCATTTTCAACTTGGGATATTTTCCACTTACGATCATCTGTTGGGACATAACCCCATCATAAGTTGAGAAAGGCCTGTGGTTGGTCAGTTTTCTGGCTTGTTCTTCACATTATCTGGACTCATGCTGGAAAAGAAATTAAAATTCAGGACTTTGGCATCTGAGACAAGAGGTTCAAATATGAAGGAAGCTTCCCAGGAGACCTATGTATGTTCAGAGTGTCGGGGGTGGGTGGGCAGGGAGAGGCACTGGCAGGGAGGCTGTCCTGTGAAAATACCAAGACAACTCACTCTTGATCCCCAGCTTGCCAGTGACGGGCTCCAGGAGCCTGGGGGAGACCCTCACACTCTCTCACTCAGACCCAAATGAGAAATGGCACAAGTTACAGGGACTGGACAGGTGAGAGGTGGTCTGTGGCCCAGGTCTACAATTTTCTGGGTAAAAAGCTAAGCCTGCCCATCCAGGGATCAAACTTGTAACCTCTGACACCTCCGATGTGTCCACTGTGGCCAAACAATGAATTCACCTGGGCCAAGTACCAGGTGTGGGCAGGACACCTCTGTCACTCCTGTTAAATAATCTGTATGGTTCTGTTTATTCCTTTGTTTATTGTTCCTCCTTCTCTTTGTTGTTCTCTTCCCCAAAATGGCAAGGACCTTTTCAATATACCATTCATTCAGCAGCTATCTGAGAGCACCTGCAATGTGCCAAGTGGGCAGGGAAGACTTGGGTGTGCTGCTCTCTGTCCAGTACCAGCAGTTCCCAGAGCTTAAGAGGGTTAGTAAGTTACTTGAATGGATGAGTGGATTTTAGTACTGGCCGTGGAACAGTGCCTCTGTCCTCCCACAATTCCTCATCTCCATGGCCAAGTGGCGCCATGTTGAAGATGAGGTCTCATTCTAGCACCATGAGCACTGACCCACCGGGAGACAAATGTCTGACCTGGACATTTGTGCTCCATTGACAACGGGGTGGAAGTCAGAGGCTGGTTTGGGACCCTGGTGTGTGTTCAGTTGTCCCCTGGTTAAATCATTCACCCACCCTCAGTGCAGCCCATGACGGACTTTATCCAGGCCAACCTTGACTTGACCTGACTCTGACTCGACCCTGACCCCTCCCAGGAATGCTTCTTATCCACTCTGTCAGCCTCAGTTCCTGCAGAACTTTCTTAAACCCATGCTTTACTCTGGTCTTCATTTAAGTAGAATTGTTTTCAGTTTGAAAAGAAAAGATCATTATATCCTTATTGTATAGAGGCATCAAGACACACAATTTGTTAGGCTTGGTAGCTGAGAAAAAGAATGAAATGCTCTCTCCATATCACCCAGGGGCAGCCTCATATGGGGGTTATTGAGTTCATGGACTGGTTGGTCAATTGCAGCATGGGTTCTCGTCCCAGCGCCACCACTAGCTAGAGGCAAACACATGGGCAAGTTACCTGATCTTGCCATCTATAAATTGGGAAATTCGAACCTCTCTCATAGAAGTCTTGAGAAGATTAGATGAAGTAATGCCTATAAATTCCTCCATCCCAAGTAAGCACTAGATGAATGCTGGCCAAAACCATCATCACTGCTCAGCTACAAAACTATATTAATGATAAACATCAGCCAGCTGTTGGACCCCAGCATTTTATGGGTTATCCGTCATTTTTTAAGACACTGCGCGTGCGCACGCGCGCACACGCACACACACACACACACCACATTTTTAATAGTGCATAACTACATGATTTAAATAACCCGTGCTAGTATTTTCCAGGTAAAGAAAGATTGGGGGAAGGTCCTAGTATATGCTAACATTCCCCATCTTGTCAGAACAAGTTTATATAATTTATATGTATTTCGAGGTAAATTGAAATAGCAGAAAAATCTCAAGTGGTTCATTTCTGACATCATGAATGTTTCTGAGTGCTGGATTTGTGAACTTCAGATCATATTATCAGCAGGATGGAGGTAGGACTTGGGGAGGAAAAGGGATTATATGAAAGGGTTTCAGAGTCATTCAAGCCCCAAGATTGGGTTACCGGCTTGGTGCGTGACTAGAAGCTTCACAGATGTGTCGTGCCCAGGTGGCTCATTACAAAGCAGGCTGGAGAGATGGTGGGGAGTAAGTAATAAGGTTACACTTGATGTGGATGGATGTCAAATGCTGGATCCTGCCAGCACTTCTGCCTGCTAACCTGTATTTGGAATTAAATACCACCGAAGGAAAGGAGAGTGGTGAAATATAAGTACATAATTTCCAAGAGGAATTCCTGACAGCATTAGGAGCAGAAATTAGCACTGTGGAGGTAATGAATGTGCTCTGGCCCACACCCAGCACACGGCTCAGGAGTGGCTTCCCTTCCATGACTCCTAATCCACTTCCTGGGAAGGGAACCCAAACTGGCCACTTGGAGAGAGCTTTACATTAAATCTTGAGAGCAGGAAGGGAAAAAAATTTCAGCTGCACCTGCCCAGTGAGTTGTCAAGGAAAACAAAAGGTGACCTGAAGCCCAGCCATTCTCACAGAGCTAGTCAGAAATAAGTCAGAGATCAGATGATTATTTTTATAGCATATGCAGTGGTTCTAATGTGCCAGGATCTCCTGGGGTCTGGTTAACCGACAGATCGCCAGGCCCACTCCCGGAGTTTCTGATTCAATAGGTCTATAGAGAGGCCTGAGAATCTGCATCCCTAACAAGCTTTCCAATGATGCTGGCCCGGGCACCACACTGAGAGCCACCAACATACGGTAACAAAGGTTACTTGAAATTTTAACTCAAGAAGTATGGCGAGAGGAATTTGGCGGATTGGGTTCTATGATTTGACTTTGACAGCAGATGCAAAAATTCTCCAGTAGAAAGAGTGTGTGGCTGATCCAGGAAGGAAAGGTAGTCAGTTATCTCATCTCCTGAAGGCTGGAGGACTAGGGGACTCAGCCCCAGACCATTGAGTGGGAAAGAGCAACTGGGGCAGGAGACCCTAACCAAGTCAAGAATGCAAGCAGGACCCTCAAGGAGGCTCCAGGCCTTGCCCAGCAGAGGCTCTAGTGACTGGTGATGGAGATGGGGTGAGGGGGTGCAGGCAAGTAATCACCCATGCTTATAGACAAACCACTCCCCACTTGCTTTTCTCTCAGAAGGATGCCGTGAAAGGGGCCATCACTCTCACTTTAATTCTGACAAACCAGGAAGGAGTCATCATTGGTATGAGAGTGACAAAAACCAGGGAAGCAATGACTCACCATATCATTTTTTCAGTTGGTCACAGTCAGGAAAGGGAATTCAGCAAGGTTAAGCATGGACCACTCTGCTTTTGGAAAACAGAAGACATAAAAGTCAAAGTAGAGCTAGTTCTGATCTCAGATTTAAAGAAGGTCAGTACAGCTCAGGAGGTAGGGCATGTTCTGGAGGATATGATTCTGACTCTATAATCATAAACAGACCCAACAAAAAATACAAGAGGAGACAAACGAAGGACCAGGGAGCTACCCGGCAGCTCTGGATGAACCAGATGCAAAGTCGTAAGAACACCAGACAAAAGGGGCATGTGCAAGAGAACAGTTTGGAACCTCAGCAGACAGCTCAGGCCAGTCAAGCAGAGGCCTGCCAGCTGAGACCTGTTTACAAAAAAACAGCCTTTTGTTGTTGATTAAATTAAACTTCGAAGTACACAAAACTGGGAAGGATAAGGCCAAATGCTTTTTAACAAGGAGAATGAAGTTAAAACTGGAATGAGGCAGGAAAACACACAGAGCATGACGGTCAAGAGCGATATGGGGAACGTAGAGCACGAGCCCCAGGAAGCAGAGCATGTCCAAGTTCAAGGATGAGAGCTCAGCTACTGAGTTCCCATCCTGTCCCAGCTCCACAGTTGCCACTGGGGGATCTCAACCAGGCCACTCAGCCTCTGTAAAATGGCGGACACAGATAGCACCTGCTGCCATATGGTTGTCATGAGAATTACATGAGTTAATAGACATAAATTGCTTAGGACAGTTCCTGGCACACGGTAAGTGCTAAATAAGTCATTTTTATGATCACTGTTATTATCATCATGATTTTTTAGAAGTGTCCGAAACCTCATTCTAGGAGGAAATCCAGTCCAATCCAAGATTATACAGAACCTTACAAATGTTACCTCTAAGGCTCTGCTGATTGGTTCTATGAAATTCTGTCTGATGAGAGAGGGACCAGATTCTGAGGGCGGGTTTCAGTTTCCCAAATGGATAAATGTACAGGACCAAGGAACTCCACCTCAGCCTGCTGTCAACCCCCGGTCCAACTGGAGGACAGATCAGTGACTTAGGAAGATGGTTTATGTGCATTTTAGGGAGAAGGCTGCATGTAGGCCCCAAATGGGGGAGGGTTTAATGAGAACACCAGTGTCTGTCAGTGTTACTGGGGTGGTGAGTCTGGTCAGCAGAGTGCTTAGCAAGTCTCCATGATGTTGCTATGGATGAAGCAGGAAAACAGGGGCAGGCTAATGGCCCATTGCCATGGAGCTACAGCTAGATCCAGGTCTCCTTCGTCTGTGTCCGGGGAGGCCTCTGTGGGGTATGTCAGCCTCCTGTCATGTGACTGCTCTGGGCTGGGCTCCATGGTGGGGGCTACCGCAGGACCAAGGTATACCACAGAAACCTGTGGCTGTTGAGTGGTGGGGCTCCTGCCAGGACCAGGGCACAACTGTTATTTGGGGCACAACTATTCATAACTGTTTTAACAGATTTAACTGAGCACCTTCTGTGTGTAGACACTGTGTCCAGTTGAGCCCAGCCTAAGATGAAGAGGCTTTCTCTGGGTAGAAGAGCCTGACAGGGAAGCAAGGCAGCTCCAGCCCTATGGAGAGGGCCCATGACTGGGGACACAGGACAAACACCCTGTCAGGAATTGTGTGGAGGTGTGCCGAGGTCCCAGGAAGCAGTGGCTGGGGGGAGTGCGGGGGAAGAGCCCACCTCACTCACTGGCTACCTGCCCCAGGCAGGCTACTTCAAAGGAGCCCCTTTCCTTATCTAACTAGGAATTGAGTGAGAACCAAAGCATGTGACATCTGACGTGGAGAAATATCCAGTCAGTGTGGTTATTGCTTATTGACTGGGAGTGTCCAAAGCAGGAGATGGGAGTCAAGGGTGAGTGTCCTGGTTGCTGCTACCTCATTAAGAACAGCTGAAGGGCTGTGTCTGTTGGTTTAAAAAAAAAAGAGAGAGACTAAAGAGAGATCTACAAGGATTGCAGAGAACTGCTTGCCCCGTGTCAGCAGGCTAGCGGGACAGACATCACCCATCACAGTGTAATGCGCTTCCATCATACACAGATCCGAGCAGTCCCTGCTGGTTGTCTGAATGCATCACTCATCACCTTGGAGCCAGGACCTCAATTTCTACCCTTTGGAAATGATCCAAAATAGGGACAAAATTGGCAACTATACCCAAATGTCCAAGAAGTATGCACTAATTAAGCAATCTGGCTCTCTCCATGTGATGGAGTGTCATGCAAGCATTAAAGAAACCACTCGCGAGAAAAGATTTTTGATCACATAGCAGGATAGCTCCTGCTATCAAAAGTGAAATAAGCAAAATGTCAAATGACTTGTTTATAGTATGACATTAACGTTAAAGAAAATACGTTTAGGTAGAGACTAGGATCATATGCGTTCTTTGGTTCTCTTGTTTTATATTGTTACGTACCTTCCAGATTTTGATTTTCTCCAATGTGCATGGATTATTTTTATAATTTCTACCAAGTAAACAAAAATGTGGCTATAGGAAAGATTCCTAAAATGAGTGAAAGTGTAGACAGAGATCCCCTGGAGATGAACACAAAGATCATTTTAGGAAGCTCCAGATCACTTCTCAATTTTCTTCATTGACAACCATGAATTCAATTACATTCAAAAAATGTTTGTTGGGTCTTCAACGAGCACAAAGCTCTATGCTGGAAACTTCCTGTCAAAAGTGCCAGGGGTAAGGCAAGTGCTTGGACAAGGATCATCCACAGCAAAATGTGACCAGGCTTGGAGCGTGAAGGGAGGGGGATCCGCACTCTGAGCAATCCCAGGTATTTCACCTGGGGATGGAACATTCTTTACAGTTCTCTAAATAAAATTTTATTTTCTTCACCTAAAAATTGACAACATGGGACACTTGGAGGAGGAGGGAGAAGGGGTCACAAAACTCTGTTTGACAGAGTTGGGATCTAGAAGTCTCTTATCTCAGGTTCTGGAAGGTAGAGTGGGGGCAGCCAGTCTCGTGTGCCCATCTTGGGGGGAAATCCCTAAAGTCCAGTTAGACAGAGACACCCTCACTGATCAGACACTTAGGAAACTGTTTTTTAAAATCAAAGAGAAGAAGCAGTGTTCTAGTGAAACAGCTCGTTCTGACATACTTGCTGAATAAAAATCTCAAAAGTATGTCAGTGATTTAATGCCAGGGACTTAATAAAGCCAGGAATAAGATCAATCTCTTTCTTTTATGTTTGTAGGGCTCAGGGACACATTTTCTGTAGCTCATTAGCCATTAAAATTATTAACAAATTATTATTTTCAACTGAAAGTGGTTATGGTATTCATTATTTCCTCCCATGCCAAGACTCTATGCAATTTACTCACAACATGAATTATCCAAAGCAATCCAAAGTTTCTAAATCATTTTGGGCCAGGTTCACTGACTTTGGCCCAGCAAGGCACTCCGGGCTGAGTGGCTAAAGGTCTCTGTTACATAATTTATTGAGAACTTAATTGAGACTAATTATTGTCTCTCATTTGCTTGCCTGCAGAACATCTGCCCAGCATCTGCTGTGACTCCATTTAGTTGGGATGTTTGAATCTTTCTGTGAAGTGAAATAAAGGGCATGAATATTTTATTGTGGATTTATCCCACTGTAACTTTTTATAGGAAACTGCTGGTTGTTTTATTAGCCAGCAGCGTTAATACACAGTGTCTCTCCAACGTGCTGGAGCCAAAGTTTAGGGTGTACTCAGAACACACTGCTTTCATGAGATCCACCCCTGAGGAGGAGGTGGGCAGGTCTGGGAACGATGTGGCTAAGCCCAGTATACTTGGTGTGGGTTAGAGGGGGGTATAGATCCTAGACTGTTCTGTAATGTGCCACCTGAAGACCTGAGTCAACCCAGAAGGGGATAGGAGACAATAACAGGTTGACCGTATTGATTGCTGGCACATCCATGTGAGAAATGAATGAGTAGGAGCCATTCAGCCCATTTCACAGACGGACAAAGCTGAACCTGGAGGAAGTTTAGTAGCCAAGGTCATCAAATACTTAGCCAGGGAGCCTGAACTAGAACAGAGCTTTCTGCCTCCTAGGAGGCTCTCAGCCATAGCAAGGTGAGGATAATCTCAGGGGAAACCCTATCATTCAGACCATTTAGGAACCTTAGAAGTGCCAGAGGTAGAAGAGGGTACATCTAGGACCCACAGAAGAGCTCACGGAGGGGCAGGCACTGGAGATTGGCCAACTGGGAGAAATGAGGAGGGTGTGCTAAGCAGAAGGAGCAACGTCCACATCTCTGGGTCAGGGAATATCAGACAGTATGGGGAGGGAAGGAGTACATGGGGCCAACCAAAACCCAGGAGATAAGACTGAGTTCCCCTTATCTTGATCTATCCTGATTCTTATTTTCCTTAGCCCAGAGTCTTATTTGTGTTGCCTTGCATGTATTCCTGAAAACATCAGCAATCCTTAGTGGAAGGATGGAAGAGCATGGGCTAAAGGGATGACTCAGTTTTTAGACTGGGCTTTGATTGCCGGGCCCAGGGTGTAAAAGACAATAGGTACTAGGGAGCCATTGAAAGTTTCAGAGTTAGGAAATCACATGACTGAAGCCAGGGCAGAAGTGCACAGATTACCATGGAAGGGAAGAGGAGAGGAGCCCAGTTAGGAGAGTGTTATAATACCCCAGGCAAGGGTGGCCGCAGAAATGGGAAAGCAAGGCAGATTTGAGATTCCTTGTGGAGGTTAGCTCAGTGGCATTGAGCAATGCTTAGACATGGCTTAGGGAGCATTCTGAGCTGCCCCCTATATCCTCACCCTTTATGACTAGTCTCTGGAGAAGAAGGGGCACCGGACTTCGGCAGTGTGGAAAACAGCAATGGTTTATGAGCACGCCCACCCAGAACCAGAGGTGCAGTGGGATTCCTGCTGTTCTCCACTGTCGATCCCACAAGCCTGGAGTTCCCAAGGTGGAGAGTCGGGGGTCCTCTGCATCAAAGTACCTATGGAAACTGTGGCATAAGTAAGGTCTGGAAAAATAAAATATAAGTGAGCCACGAGAGCAGAAGAGCCAAAGACCGAACCAAGGGGAGAGCCAAAATCCGGAGACTGGGGGAGGAAGAGGCCACAGAGAACAGAAGACAGGGTGGCAAGAGGTCTCAGCATCTAAGTCAAAGCAAAAGCCAGCAAAAATCAGGCGAAGTGGTGACCAGTGTCAAATGTGTCAAAGCCATCAGCTGCATCAAGGACTGTTAGGATGAGTTATGCTCACCAAAGACCCGTCGTCATTTGATTTAGGGCAGGAGGGTAGACACGGCAGGACACCAGCCACTGAACAGTATTTGGGTCCCGTGTCAACCAGCCTTCTCCCCATGGCCCTGGCCTGGATGTCTGTCACCCCGGAAGAATTTCTTCCCAGGCTCACCGTGGACACAATCTTTTACAAGCCACAACCAGCAAGGCCACCACTTCTGACACAGCAGCGTATGACGAGGCTCCGGGGATTTGAAATAGACCAACAGAGAGTCTCCTCGGAGCTTGTTGTCGAAGCGTCTGGCCGGCTCCTGTCGGCTCTGGGGGAGTCAGGGAGCACTCCTGGCAGGAGAGGCACAGGGAGCAAAATGTGAGGCTTGCAATTAAAGGGAGTCGTGGGTGGGGAAGCGGGCAGAACTGTAAATTCTCTTGCTCATAAATCCGTGTGCCAGAACCCTCCCAGGGCGAGCTCAGAGCCAGAGTCAGCCAGCTCTTCAGGCTGGTCGTGTTGGAGCCCTGCCTCTGTCCCTCCAAACACAACGGCCTTTCCCCTCTGTACCCCTTCCAGAAGACGCAGAGCTGGCTCGCTCCAGCACTTGAGAACACCCCCTAGGAACATTTTCAGAGTCTTGTGAAATTCTGAGCATTTTCAGAGCCAAACTGGAGCAGCAGCAGGGGTGGAATGTTGGGGAGGTCTGCCTGCATGTTTTCACGTTGAATAATTTTGTGCGGCTGGGACGGCCAGGCAGGGACTCCCGCTGGTGTGAATCAGGCCTCTGGGGGTTTTCTGCTGCCCACTTGGGCTCAGGACTTTGGTGTTCATTTCGGACCGGTGCTACTCAGACTGGTGTCTTGGGAAAACCATGTCACATCATTCTTCTGGGGGAGTCTTTTTTCCTAATCTTCTTAGGACAGACTTGTTGGGGCTAACCCATTAAGCCAACTGAAAGACAAACTAGTCCACGTGTGGAACAGGAATGTGGGGACCAAAGCAATGACAGAGCACCCAGGTGACAAACAAAGGTGCCTAGTGGCCTTTTCAGGAGAGAGTTAGGGGAAAACACACATCTGGCCACTGGGGTTGATGATCTGACCTGCCACAGCTGCCTCCCCAGAATATTAAAGTGTGAGGTCCCAGACTGGAGACCACAGGGCTGGATTCTGCAGTAGACATGGCTTGGCCCACACAGGACTCTTAAGGTTTTAGAGTCCGCTTCCAATATTTTTAAATAAGGAGATTGCAAAAAGATACTGGATTTTCAGCTATGCTTTTAAAGAGGAAAGATATTGGGGCACCTGAGTGGCTCAGTCAGTTAAGCGTCTGCCTTCAGCTCAGGTCATAATCCCAGGGTCCTGGGATCGAGTCTTGCACTGGGCTCCCTGCTCAACAGGGAGTCTGCTTCTCCCTCTCCCTCTGCCCGTCTTTCCCCGCTTGTGCTCTTTCTCTCTTCTTGCTCTCACTCTATCTCAGATAAATAAATAAAATCTTTTTTAAAAATAATTAAAAAATAAAGAGGAAAAATATGGCAGCATTTGACCTGCATGGCCACAGGGGAACAGTGGGTTGGGGTCCAGGCATCTGCCCCTAGGCCTGGGCACCGTGTTCTCAGTTGACCACAGTTGCGGCCACTCTCTGCAGTTAGGGTCAGTTGGTGCGTACTGGCCTGGCTCTGGTGTGTGTATTTTTCTTGTAAAAGTTTTCATATCTACAGAAAAGCACTGAGATTAATAAACACCTATGCCTGCACATCCCCACTTGAACATCTTCAACACTGCGATACTTGCTTCATATCATTTTTTAAATTTTTTTAAAAGATTTTATTTATTTAAGAGAGAGGACACAAGCAGGTGGAGGGGCAGAGGGAGAGGGAGAAGCAGGCTCCCCGCTGAGCAGGGAGCCCCCATATGGGGCTCAATCCCCGGACTCTGGGATCAGACCTGAGCCCAAGGAAGACGCTTAACCGACTGAGCCACCCAGGCGCCCTGCTTCATATCTTTAAAGTAATAACATATTACAGACACATTTAAAATCCTCCTTGACCCCTCCAATCCTCTTCTCTGCCCCTCCCATTACTGTGTATGCTTCCCATCCAAATTTCCAAGCTTTCACTGTGTATGTATACACAAACAAGAGAAAGCATTGGCTGGTGTGTTTCAAGAGGGTCGTAGCCAACATATGAACATTCATTTTGCCTTTGGGATCTATCCATGTTGCCACTGTGGCTCTGGTGCATCTGATTTCTTGACTTTGTATTCTTTCATCTTCTGTATTTAGTCATTCCGCCATTGGTGGACATTTGGGTTGTTTGCCGGTTGGAGTTTATATAAACAGTTATGCAGTGAACATCTTTGTCTAGTTTCCTTGGGCACATGTGCAAGAAATTGTATCCCTAGAAATGCAATGACAGAGTCATAAGGTATGCACACCTCGAGCTTTCGCGAAGGGATTACCTATAGTTACCATGTCACCAACACGATAGAAGTTGCCGTTGCTCTGGTCATGGCCAGATTTGGTTTAGTCAGACTTTGTAGTGTTCCCAGTCTGGTAGGCAGGAAATAGTAAATCATTGTTTGATTTTTTTTTTTTTTTAGTTCCCCTGCTCTGTAGTGAGGTCTAGTATTTTCATAGAAAATACTGATTATTTCTTCCTCTGTGATAGATTCTCCTATTCTCTGCCCATTAAACTGTTGGGCTATTTATCTATTCCTAATTGACTTATAAGAGTTCTTTATACATCCTAGATTATAAATATCTTACTTTGAGGCCTGCCTTTTCACCTATGGTGAGTTTGAGTAGAAGCTTTTATTTTTAATTTAGGTGCATTGATTAACTTTTAATTTGGGGGTTTTGCTTCTTTTGTCTTATTTGGCAATTCCTTCCTTACCTTGCCAGTCATAAATCTACTTTCTTACATGTTCTTCCAGAACTTTTAAGATTTGGCTTTCCTTATATAAAAGACTTTAACCTATCCAGAATGCCTTTCTCCATATAGTATGAATTGAGACCATGAATTTATTTCTTTCATATGATAACCTGTTGCTTCTGCATTATGTAATGGGTAGTTGATTCTTTTTCCATTGATTGATAATTCTATATTTATGGTGACCAACATAACAAAACACACTATTTTTTGAGCACAAGAAAACTATGTTGGAAATAAGCTGTAAGAAGGTAATGATCCATCTTACTCTGCATTTTCAGAAACTAAAAATATACGTATATATAACTTGTGGGTTAAAAAGGAAATCGTACTGAAAATTACAAAATATTCAGAACTAACAAGTGTCTCTTATTTACTTCTTTCCCTTCTATTATTTGGAAGCTATAGATTCTCTGTTCTTTCGATGGTTACCCTTCAATGTTTCTCGTATATCTTAACTCTCAGGGTTTCAGTAAAGTTCAGAGTTACTCAGAATCACTAGCCTCTTCCCAAACAACACAGTGACCTTGGCATACCTGACCCCTTGAACAGCCCCCCACTTGTCCCCATTATTATCTGGAGATTTGGTGCTACTATTTTGAAAAAATAAAAGTGGTTTTGGCATAAAGATTAGATTAATCAGATGAAATGGACAAATTCCCAGAAACACAAACTATTGAAACTGACTGAGGAAGAAAATATAGATAACCTGAACATACCTATAGCAAGTAAAGAGATTGAATTAGTAATCAAAACTTCCCACAAAGAAAGGCCCAGGATCAGATGGCTTTACTGGTGAATTTTAACAAACATATAAAGAAGAATTAGTATCAATCCTTAACAAACTCATCCAAAAAGTGGAAGAGGAGGAAGAACCTTACAACTCATCCTATTAAGGCCAGTGTTACCCTGATAACAAAACCAGACACAACATTTTAAGAAAACTACAGACCAATATCTCTTATCAATAAAGACACAAAAATCCTCAACAAAATATTGGTAAATTGAATCCAGCAATATAAAAGGGATTACACACCATGACCAAGTGGAACTCATGCCAGGAATATAAGGTTGGTTTATCATCTGAAAATCAATTAATGTAGCATACTACATCAACAGAATAAAAGACAAAATCATGTTATCATCTCAATTGATAAACACACACAAAAAAGCAGTTGACAAAATGCAATACTCCTTCACAATAAAAAAATTCAACAAACTAAGAATAGAAAGGAATTTCCTCAACTTCATAAAGAACATCTATCTATAAAAAACCCACAGCTACCGTCATACTTAATGGAAAAAGACTGAATGTTTTCCCCCTAAGAGAGGAACAAGTCAAGAATGTCTGCTTTTACCACTTATATTCAACATTGTACAGTGGCTCTAGACATTTTCAGGCAAGAAAATGAAATGAAAATGAAAAGGCATCTGGATTGGAGAAGTGAAACTATATCTATCTGTAGAGGACATGATTTTGTATATAGAAAATTCTAAAGAATCCACGAAAAAAGTTGCTAGAACTGCATACTGAGCAAGGTTATAGGATATAAAATCAATATACAAAAATCTATTATATTACTATATCCTTGCAATGAATTATGTGAAAAGGAAATTAAGAAAGCAGTTCCTTTTACAGTGGCATCAAAAACAATAAAATACTTAGAACTAATTTTACAAAAGTAGTACAAGGTTTCTACACTGAAAACAACAAAATGTTATTGAAAGAAAAAGTAACAGATATCTAAATATATCCCATGTTCATGGATTGGAAGACTTAAGATGCAATACTCTACAAATTGATCTGCTATAATACAATCTCTATTAAAATTCCACTATTATACCTATAGAATTATAGATATATATTGCTATAACACAATCCCTATTAAAATTCCAGCTGTCTTTATTGCACAAACCAGACAAGCTGATTTTAAAGTTTATGCGGAATTGAAAAGGGCCCTGAAGAGTCAAACAATCTTTAAAAATAAGAACAAAGCTGGAGGACTCCTGCTTCTGGATTTCAAAAATTACTACAAAGCTAGAGTAATCAGGACACTAGGGTATTGGCATAAAGAAAGACATAAAGAATAATAAGATATAATTAAGTGTCCAGAAATAAACCCTTCCATCTACTGTCAGTTGATTTTTTATAAGGATTCCAAGACTTTTCAATGGGGAAAGACTAATCTTTTCTGAAAATTGTTCTGAGACACTGGATGTTTACATGCAGAAGAATGAAGTGGGATCCTTAGCCCATACCATAGACAAAAGTGAACTCAAAATGGATCAAATACCTAAGTGTAAGAGCTAAAGCTTTAAAACTTACAAGAAAACAGGCATAACTCTTCCTGACTCCAGATTAGGCAATTGTTTCTTAGATATGAGAGCAAAATCATAAGCAACAAAAGAAAAAAGTAGATGACTAGACATTATTCAAATTTAAAATTTTTGCACTTCAAAGTCATCAAGAAAGTGAAAGATAATCCAAAAAATTGAAGAAAACTTTCACAAATCATATATCTGATAAAGTAATTGCATCTAAAATATATAAATAACACAATTCAATAATAAAAAAGACAATCCAATTAAAAATGGACAAATCATCTGAATAGACATTTCTCCAAAGGTGTACAAATGACCAACAAGCACATGAGTGGATGCTCAATCAGGGAAGTACAAATCAAACCACAATGAAACTCAACAAATGGTAAATACATACAAAAGAATGAAGTTGGACCCTTACTTAATATACCACATACAAAAATTAACTCAAAGTGGACCGAAGACCTAAAGGTAAGAGATAAAACTTTAAAACTCTTAAAAGAAAACAGAGGAAAAAAGTGTCATGATATTGGATTTGATGATTTCTTAGATATGTCAAGAAAAGCACAGGCAACAAAAGGAAAAATAGATAAATTGGACTTGATCAAAATTAAAAACTTTTATGCATTGAAGACACTATCAACAGAGTGAAAGACAGTCCAAATAATGGGGAAAATATTTGCAAATCATATATTTGATAAAGGAGTAATATCTAGTGTATATATATATATATATGTATGTATTTATATGTGTGTATGTATATGTGTATGTATGTACAAAATGTATGTACAAATCAACAACAAAAAACAACCTAATTTAAAAATAGGCAAAGGACTTGGTTATATATTTCTCCAAAGATACAACTGGTCAATAAGCACATGAAAAGATGCTTAACATCACTAATCATTAGGGAAATGCCATTCAAAATCATGAGATAATCACATCATACCCATTAGGATAGTTATTATTTTTTTTTTAAGATTTTATTTATTTGCGAGAGAGAGAATGAGAGACAGAGAGCATGAGAGGGAGGAGGGTCAGAGGGAGAAGCAGACCCCCTGCCGAGCAGGGAGCCTGATGCGGGACTCGATCCCGGGACTCCAGGATCATGACCTGAGCCGAAGGCAGTCGCTTAACCAACTGAGCCACCCAGGCGCCCAGGATAGTTATTATTTAAAAAAAAAAAAGCAAATAACAAGTGTTGGTAAAGATGTGGCAAAATTAGAACCCTTGTACATTGCTGATTGAAATGTCTAATGATACAGTCATTGGGGGAAACAGTATGGTGGTTCCTCAAAAATATTAAATACAGAATTACCATATCATGTAGCAATTCCACTTCTGGCTATATATCCAAAAGAATTGAAAGCAAAGATTCAAAAAAAAAAAAAAATCGTACAACCGTGTTCATAGCGGCATTATTCACAATAGCCAAAAGGTGGAAGCAACCCAAAGTGTCCATCAGTGGACAAATGGATAAATGAAATGTATTATATACATACAGTGGAATATTATTCAGCCTTAAGAAGGGAAGAAATTGGTTTTTTTTGAAGATTTATTTATTTATTTTAGAGAGAGAAAGCATGCAAGCAATAGGGAGGGACAGAGGGAGAAGGGAGAGAGAGAGAATCTCAATCAGACTCCCTGCTGAGTGTGGAGCCCAACACGGGGCTCAGTCTCATAACCCTAAGATGGTGACCTCAGCGAAAATCAAGAGACTTAACCAACTGAGCTACCCAGGTACCCCAAGAAGGGAAGAAATTCTGACACGTACTACAATACGGATGAAACTTGAAGAAATTATGCTAAATAAGCCACTCACAGAAGGGCAAATACTGTAGGATTCCACTTACGGGAGGCACCTGGAGTCATCTCATTCATAGAGACAGAAAGGATGATGGTTGCCAGGGGCTGGGGGGAAATGGGAATAGGTAGTTCTTGTTTAATGAGTCCAGAGTTTCAGTTTGGGAAGAAGATAAGTTTGGAAGATGATGGTGATGGTTGTCCAACAGTGTGAATGTATTTAATGCCACTGAACTATATGCTTAAAAGTGATTAAAATGGTAAACTTCATGGTTTGTATCTTCAGCCACGATAAAACAAAACTACAGGGAGATACCACTTTACACCCACTAGGATGACTATAACCAAAAAGACAGACAATAGCAAACGTGTATAAGGATGTGGCAAACTTAGAACCTTCACGAACTACTGCAGGATTGCAAAATGGTGCAGCTGCTTTGGAAAAGTCTGGCATTCCTCAAATTGTTACACATACAGTTAACATATCATCCAGCAATTCCACTCCTTGGAATATACCCAAGAGAAATGAGAACATCTATCCACAGAAAAATTATACACAGATGTTCATTGTAGCATGATTCACAATAGCCAAAACATGGAAACAATCCAAATGTCCATCAACTGATGAGCTGATAAGTAAAATGTGGTATATCCATGCAATCAACTATTATTCAGCAATGAAAGGGAATGAAGTACTGCTGTATGCTACCACATACATGATTTTGGGAAACGTTATGCTAAGAAAAGAAACCAGTTACAAAGAACCACATGTTACAGGATTCCACGTATCCGAAATGTCCAGAAGAGGCAAATCTATAAAGATAGAAACTAGCTTAGTGATTGCCTAGGGCTGAGAGGGATGGAGGTAGGGGACATGGAAGATGACATCTGAGGCATATAGGGGTTTCTTTTGGGGGCAGCTAAAGTGTTCTAAAATTGATTGTGGTGGTGGTTTCACAACTCTGAATATATTGAATTTACTCCTTACATGGCTGAATTATATGGTGTGTGAATTATCTCATCGGAACCGTTAAAATGGTTCTGCCACTTAACTAATGTGTGACCTGGGGCAAGGCACTTAACCTCTCTGTGCCTCAATTTGTTCAGCTGCAGAATGACTTTCTGTAGGATCATCATAAGGATCAAATAAATTGAATCATGTCAGGTGCTGAGAACATTGCCTGGCACAAAGGAAACCCTGAAAAAGGATTAGCTGGTTTAAAATCTAGAGAAACCATTTTTTACTAAGTTTTTTATTTTAATTCCAGTGTAGTTAGCATACAGCATTATATCATTTCAGGTGTACAACATAGTGATTCTGCACTTTCATACATTACTCGGTGCTCATCATGATAAGTGTACTCTGAATCCCCATCACCTATTTCACCCATCCCCTCACCCACCTCCTCTAGAGAAACCATTTTTAAAACATTTTCCCTTAAACTGTATTTTAGCTAAGTGTTGAAGTCCATCTGTCCTTCCTTTCCTTTCTTCCTCCTTCCTTCTCTTTCCTTCCTTCCTTCCTTCCTTCCTTCCTTCCTTCCTTCCTTCCTTCCTTCCTTCCTTCCTCTCTTTGTCTTCCCTTCCCCAGCAAATGAGAACTAACCACAGTGATTCAAAGACCTTTTCAGGAAAACATGGAAAGTTCTCAGACCCTGGCCAATCATCCATCTTGATTCTTAGGGCTAGACTAACAGACTCAAGCCCATAAAAGCTCACATTCACAGACTAGCATATTTGTTCCTCATTATGCCCTTCAGGTTTTCATTTCCTCCTTCAAAAGACAAATATGTGAATAATATTACTTTTCGGGGAAATGTATATGAGAACTCATAATTCTCAAGTTTTAGACAGAGAAATGCTGAGTTGAAACAGAGCATGCAGCTGTAAGGCATCCCTCTCGTCCCCCCAGGAGAACATCACAGCTGAGCTCGTGCAGTCTCAGCCTTTGCCCCTCGCCCCGCTCCTTCTTTCACAAACATCTGTTCAATAAAAGCAGCCACGTATCTTCAGAGACTATAAATGGCACATGTTAAAATCTTGTTTTGATTGTTGTCTTAACAGAGTGGCTGGCTCCAATCTGCCTCTAGCTGTAAGAGCCACTCGGACAGATGGGAGTCTGATGCTGCCTACAGTGCTCCTTGGTGTTTTGGGGAAGGGGCCCAGGGGGTCCAGCTCTTGGCCAGCTGGCCTCTGCCATGTGTCCTCACTCCCAGGCATGCAGCACACGTGGCGCCCTGGGGAATGCCTTGTCATCTGTGGGAAAGCAGAGCAAGGTGTCTGCTCTCCCTTGGCCACACCCACACTGCCCAATGGACAGCAACCCTATACCGGCGAGGATGCGAAGAGACCTGCATCCTTGGGGGTCTCCTCTGGGCCAGCCGTCTCCCCAGGAGCTTTACAAAACTCCCATGCATTTAGCATCTGGGCGTGGACCCTATAGCAGCGATCACCCAGGCCAATCCTCCAAACAAGCCTGTAAGATGAGAACACAGGTACCGACATTTTACAGAGGAGGAAACTGAGGCTCGAGCACTGACCTGCCCAAGGTCACACGGCTGGCAAGTCAGTGGAGTGAAGACCCAAGTCTGGGTCCTGAATGTGCGCTTCTGAGAATCTGAGAATGTCTGACTAAAGTCTGTGGGCACCCCTGACTTACAGGACATCATGATGAGGGTGGTCAGGTGTACCCTAACCAGAACCATAATTGTATAAGTACAGAACAAAGCCCCTGGATTCAGACACAGAGGACCCCCTCCCCTAATAACTGGCGGGCCTTGGGCCAGCCTGGCCACCTCTCCCAGTGTTTTCTCCATCTCTAACGCAGGACTAGCCAGCCCTGAGCAGCCTTCCTCTGGGAGCTCTGGTGGTGCAAATCAAGATGGCGGTGGGAAAGGACTGGGTCACAAAGCAGAGGGGTCACCTTGCCCTCATTGAGTACAGAGTTGACCCTCCAGAGGGCAAATGTGAGCCTGTGCTTTCAAGCTCTCTTCAAACTTTCTTCTTTTTTTTTTTTTTTTAAGATTTTACTTATTTGAGAGAGAGAGAGACAGAGATAGCAAGAGAGAGCATGAGTGGAGAGGAGGGGGAGAAGCGGCTCCCCGATGAGCAGGGAGCCCGACGTGGGGCTCGATCCCAGGACCCTGGGATCATGACCTGAGCTGAAGGCAGACGCCCAACCGACTGAGCCACCCAGGTGCCCCTCTTCAAACTTTCTAAATGAAAAGGGAGAGCTTCAATCTGTCTGGCCTTCCAAATCAGATTTCCCGAGTCCTTCCTGACACTTAGGGATGGACAAGATCGCTCTTATCAAAGGCCAGACCCTTTTTCAAAGTAGACTAACCAACTGACCCAGACTCTGACACCAAATCCCAAGGGGGAGACAGCGGCAAACTCTGGCTGAGTCCCAGCCTTCCCCTCACACATTCTCTCTACTCACCCGGTCCCTGGCCTCCCACCCCTGCTGGCCACCTGCATCTTGGATATTGTGCGTGTCTCTGACAGGTCACCTGCTCTGCCATCTGGCCCAGGATGACTTTTCCCAGCGCTCCTGCCAGTGGGCAGGGGTTGCCCTTCTAGACCGACATGTCCACGAGAGGAAGCTCCCAGTCTGTTCTGGCGCCGCTGCTTGGGTTCTCAGTTCTCAGCACTTCCTTCTCACACAGAGGTCCTCTCTCACTCATGCTTCTCCCGTGAGCAGCCACTTGACCAGAGCCCCAGTGAGGATGGTGAGATGTCTTCCTTACCTCTACCATGGGGATGGGCCTGGTTTCCAAAGCTTGGGCATTACCCCAAGATTGAGATCTATGGAGCCCACTGTGTAGGCACCGAACCAGATTTGTTTGAAGAACATCCACAGAGTTTCTCTTCTCCACCCTCATTCAACTGAGCATTCACAGCACTGGCACCCCCTTCTCCCGGGGGCCTCTCCCCGGTCAGCAACACCTCCTTGTGGATAAATCCAGAGAATACTTTTCAGGCCTCTTCCAACCCAACCCTATCTGGCATCTCTTGAACAGTCTTGCTGGTTGCCCCTTCTCTGGCTCCTTATTCCGATCATAGATGCTTGCATTCCCAGCCCCTGCCATCGGTCCTCTGTCCCCTTTTCTCCCTGTAGAAGCTCCCCAGGTGAGTTGTTCTTACCTTGCTTTCTACCATGACCTTCTTTCTGATGACTTCCCACCCTGTGTCTCCACCCCAGACTGCACCCCTGACTCCAGAACTGCACCTTCAGACCCTTCCCAGCACCACTCAGCTACCCAGTGGCCGCCTCAACCTGACATTCTCAAACACTTCTGCCCCCAGGCCAAGTCTTCTCTCTGTGTTCTCCATTACAGCGGAGGCACCAGTGGTGTCCTCTGAGCCCGTTGGAATCCTGAGCTTGACTCTTGCCCCCTTTGTCTCTGACCCCACATACCCAAAGCCATGTCAGCCTCACTCTTAAAGAGTCTTATGTCTGCTTTCCATTTCTCCACTACTGTCTTGGTGAAGGCCATCATCTTGCCCCCCAAGGCTCATGATTACCTGAGACACCAAGGCAACTTCTCTTCCACTCCCCTTTAGGTACTCTTCGAGAACCAGCCATCCCAAACTGGTTGGCTGCACTCTCT
Source organism: Leptonychotes weddellii (assembly GCF_054177405.1). Lineage (NCBI taxonomy): Eukaryota > Metazoa > Chordata > Mammalia > Carnivora > Phocidae > Leptonychotes > Leptonychotes weddellii. Next base: position 111,148,275 of record NC_138377.1, read on the forward strand.
CACTCCGTGGCATATCATGGGCAGGCTCTCTCTGTGAGAGCATTGAGCCCTGCTGCTTTGGATGGCCAACTTCACCTTGGACCCAACTTAAGCTCCATTTCCTCCACAGCACTTATCAGAGAGTGAAGAAATTGTCTATTTATACGTTTCTCTTTCCCCCAAGGACCACACATTTGCCTGAGCTTTGTGAATGTGGGGACACTGAACCAAGTGTCTCAACCCTTGGTTGAGAACTTGGCATAAAGTTGACACTCATGTGTCTGGGGGGACAAATAAGCCAAGGTTGAACAAAGCAAGTGTACTTTGTACAGTAGCTGTTCTCTCTTTAACCTGCCCTGCAGCTTTCTGGAGCTTCTGAGCTGTTTCCCATCATTCTTTCTATGCTGTGATGTTTTACAAGTAGCCTGTATGATGCCAGCTATTCAGGTTATCACACACAGGCATCTTATTTCCTTCCTTTGGTTAATTTAGCTAATGCAGGGAATATCCCTGACACAGACATCGGCAGAGATTGGTGCTCAGCCAATGCCAGATCCTTCTTACTGATGCATTTTGGAGATGGATAAAGTTGACCGAATCCCATAGACACAACGCTTGTTAGCTCGAGCACCTCTTGTATTGAAATACATCTCACATTATTATTTTTTTCAGTTTGAAGTTGTTGAAAGTGAATGACCTACCAGTGTTCTCTTTCTGGTTGTCTATATTTGGGATTCACTTTATATTCAAGATAAAATAACTGTGTCAAAAGAACAGGATCCTGAATATGGTGTTCTTTCTTTGTAACCACTAACTCGCATTTCGGCAGATTTCACAAGATCTTTGCCTAATTTAAATCTCAGCCAGATCAAGATTTGAATAGAAAGTGTGTTTTGATTAGAAGCTGAAATTTGTCAGAACTGTGAATGGGATGGGTGTGGGGTAGGCAAAATAACGACCCCCCCAAAAAAAAACATGTCTATATCCTAAGTCCCAGAACTTGTGAATATGCTGAGTTCCATGTCAAAGGGAAATGAGGGAAATCGGAGGGTTTCAGTTGGAATTAAAGTTGTACTATGGATTGAATTATATCCCTCCCCCACCGAAAAAAAAAAAAAAGGAAAAAAAAGATATTGAAGTCCTAATCCTCAGTATCTCAGAATGTGACTTTTTTGGAAATAGGGTCATTACAGGTGTAATTAGTGAGGATGAGGTTATACTAAGTAGGGTGAGCCCCTCATCTAATCTGACTAGAGTCCTTCTAAAGACAGCTGTGTAAGGACACAGATACAGGGCAGACGCCATGTGAAGACAGAGGCAGAGATTGGAGTAACACGTGTACTAGCAAGGAACAGCAAGGATGGTCAGCTGTCCTTAGAACCTAGGAGAGAGAGGCATAGAACAGATCCCTCAGAGCCCTCAGAAGGAGCCAACCCTACCAACACTTTGATTTTTGACTTCTGACCTCCAGAACTGTGAGACAACTCTCTGGGGGTTCAAGCCCGCCTAGTTTGTGGTCCTTTCTCCAACAGCCCTCGCAAACTAATATGGGTTGCTAATCGGCTTAGCCTTAAAATAGAGAGATTATCCTGTAGCATCCACATGGGTCCAGTGCAATCACAGAGGTTCTTAAACGTGGAGGAGGAGGGCAGATGAGAACGTTGGAGGGATATAGCATAGGAAGGACTTGACCTGACAGTGCTAGCTTTGAAGATGGAGAAAAAGAGCACAAGCCAAGGAACGGGGGCAGCATCTGGAAGCTGGAAAAGGCGGGTCTTCCCAGAGTCTCCAGAGGGAACCAGCCCTGGCGGCAGTGCCTTTATTTTAGACCAGTGAGACCCATGTCAGATTTCCAACCTCCCGAATTGTCAAATGCTAAATCTGTTGCTTTGTGCCATTCCCTTTATGGTCATTTGCTACAGCAGCAATAAAAAAAAAAAAAGAAAGAAAGAAAGAATGCAAGGTCTCAGGTAGGATCAAACTTGAAGTGTGTGTGGAGGAGCCAAGTCTCTTTCCTGCTGGACAGGAAAGGAATCCGGTCCTTCATGACTCCAGAGCAACCAAGGAAGGGAGGCCTGAACTACAGAAGCGTTAACAGTGGCTTCCTCAGGAATTAGTTTTCCTGCTTTTAAGAAGATCTGCGAACTCAAACTTAGCTAGTACACGTCACTGTTAAGGTTTCTAGGGGGCACAAGTAAAAAAAGAAAAAAATCAGACTTCAGTTGTCATTGTCACATGAATTGTTTTATGGAACAGCAGTTCCTTTCTCAAATTCCTGGACTTGGAATTAATGGGGTTTTTCCTCGAATGTTTACTTGCATGGTGATATCCCCCCGCCATAGACCGGCATCCTGCAGCTGTGTACTCATTGTGGTGAAATGGTTTTCAGCCACCAAAACCACAGTTTCCAAACAGTGATTTTTTTTTTTTTCTCCCCATACCTTGCTGAGGTATTTGTCAAGATCGGGAGAAAAAAAAAAAAAATCTAGCTGAAAAACAGCTCCGATCACCTGCAGCCTGTGTGTGCGGGGCAGCATCGGTCCTCTAGCCAGCTCCTCCCACGTCTCAGGTGGGGCTGCCCGCGCCAGTGAGGACGGTCTGCATGGATGCTCCACGGCTACAATGTGGCTGCACAGAGCTGAGCACCAGCCTTGTTTCCTGTCTCATCCTTGCTGCCCGGGGGCTGGGGAAACACCTCACTTCCTTGTCCCTTTCTCACCTATCTACTCCCTGTTTCTAACCATCGCTTTTTTTTTTAAATTAAATTGTAGTAAAATACACATGAAATTTACCACCTTAACCATTTTTAAGTTACAGTTCAGTGGCATTAAGTATGTTCACAGAGCTGTGCACCCATTACTACTGACTCTCTCCAGAACTCTGTCTGCCTCTTGGAAGAGCAAGTGTGGCTCCGCACCCATTAAACACGAGCTCCCCATTCCTTCCAACCTGGCAGCTCCCATTCTACTTTCTGCCTCTGTGAATCTAACTCCTTCAGTTGCCTCACTTAAGTGGAATCATTCAGGACGTGTGCTTTCATGACTGGCTTATTTCACTCAGCATAATGTCCTCCAGGGTCACCCATGCTGCAGCCTGGGACAAGAGGTCCTTCCTCTATAAGGCTGAGTACTATTCTGTTGTACGTACTTACCATATCTTGTTTATCCATGTATCCACCAACGGACACTAGGCTTGCTTTTGCCTTTTGGTTACCGTGAATAATGCTGCCATGAACAGGGGCACCCAAATATTTTCCCATCACTGTTTTTATTTTAAGTTTTTATTTAAATTCCAGTTAGGGGGCACCTGGGTGGCTCAGTCTGCCTTCGGCTCAGGTCATGATCTCGGGGTCCTGGGATTGAGCCCCACGTCGGGCTCCCTGCTCAGCAGGGAGTCTGCTTCTCCCTCTCCCTCTGCCCCTCCCCACCTCGTGTTCATTCTCTCTCTCTCTCTCTCTCTCGTCTTTCTCCTCTCTCTCACAAATAAATAAAATCTTTAAAAAAATAAAAATAAATAACCGTTAGTTAACATACAGTGTAATATTAGTTTCAAGTGTACAGTATAGTGATTCAATACTCCTATCACTGTTTTTAAACCTATCAAGTATTAGAATGACAAAGGGCCCCTGAGTAAAACAATATGCAACAGCCGAGTTTATTTCCAGTTACCTCTGCTTGTACTTTAAGGGTCTGCTCAGACATCGCCTCCCCCAGACTCACCCCTAGATGGAGTGAGGCGCCTCCCCATGCCACCACAGCGCTGTGCTCTCCTCCGCCTGGGCAGGGAGCCTTGTTCACTGATGGTGATTGGCTGGCTGGTTGTCTGTCTCCTGAGGCGGTGTGCCGTATTTGCATCTGTATGTCTGCAACCCTGTGCGGAGCTGGGAATTTGGAGCGGGAGAAGGAAGGGCAAGGGGACAGAGAGCTGGGAAGGTGCCCTGAGCTGCCCCATGTGGGACTTGCGGGTGTGGAGTGCATTCGTGCCCCCTTCTCACCCCATCACGTTGTCCGTGAGAACCACAGTGGTTTTGGGAGTCTGCCTTGGCCTCAGACAGGGCTTGTTTTGAATCTGACAGTAACTAGCCCTCAAGGAGGGGAGCAGGGGGAGCCCTTTTACACAGCTCCCAGAGACAGAGAATTCCCCCCTTTAGGGAGCAGGGCAGACCATAGATCAGTTTCGTGCACGTCTGCATGTGCTTAGGGCTCTGTCCCCCATTCTCCTGCCAGACTCTAGGCAATGGCAAGGAGGGACATTGCAGGGGGTCAAAGGATTCTTCTGGAAAGGAAGGTAGGATCCATGGGCTGTTTTGCCTTCTGTCATCCTTCTGCAAAGCACCTCAAAGGCCCAGGAGACACCAGAGGCAAAGGAAAGAAGAACAGGAAAGAAAGGTAACCCCTCCCAGCTCTACAGGAAGCTGATCCCCGTGGGTCTGACTTTTCCAGTCTGTGATGGAACAGGAGGGATAGATGTCTGAGGGAGGACTGCTCAACCTCTCCCAGCTCTACAGGAAGCTGATCCCCGTGGGTCTGACTTTTCCAGTCTGTGATGGAACAGGAGGGATAGGAGATGTCTGAGGGAGGACTGCTCAACCTCTCCCAGCTCTTCCCCATCCCCTCAGCTGCCCAGATGTGACCTTTGTGTAGACCAGAGTCAACTTGCATATTCCCTAGAGCCCATGCTCTGGTTTTGTGTCCAGAGCTGGAGATGCTGGTGCCCCCTGGCCAACAGCATGCACGCCCACAGGCAGGTGACATTCCCGTGAGTAGGACATAGAGGTCCCGCTTCCCAGCTTGACCCCTGGGAGGCACAGAAAATACAAAAGAGAAGTGGGGGGGATGCCTGGGTGGCTCAGTCATTAAGCATCTGCCTTTGGCTCAGGTCACGATCCCAGCATCCTGGGATCAAGTCCAGCATTGGGCTCCCTGCTCAGTGGGGAAACTGCTTCTCCCTCTGCCTACTGCTTGTGCTTGCTCTCTCTCGCAAATAAATAAATAGCATCTTAAAAAAAAAAAGACAAGAGGGGGATACAGAATTCTTCTCACAGTTGAGGTCAACGCAGGAGCACTGAACAGGTCTCAAGCTAGAGCCTGACATTTGTATTCACAAAGTCAATGGCAAAAGGTCAGGACGAAGGAGATCTGGCTGAGAGTCGGTTCAGGAGAAAAATAAGAGAAGTCGTTGGGGCTACTAGGTGCAGTCTGCTTGCTTAAAAACAGACATAGTGTAGAGCTGAGCTGCTTTAATGAAACCAGAGCCTCCCTTTAAAGAGGGAAAAAAACCAGCACATTCTCTCCTGCTGCTTTCAGACCACATCTGGGCCATTTTGCCCACGACAAAGCAATCCATTTTGAGAACAGTAGTGACTGATGAGAGAATTAGAACAGAAAGGATTCAGAATCTGCCACATGCAAATTATTTTGATCAAGATAAGAGAAAGCTTTGGGGGAACAAAAGAGCTATCTTCAAATATTTAAGAAGCCAATCATGTTACTCCAAAGACCAGAATGAGGAGAAATGGGTAGGATTTGGTTTTGTTCTGATAGTGTTGTTCAAGCACTTGGCAGGTGCTGAAATGGGAGCAGGATTTGCTCACCTCTGGGACCTCATCATCTCCTACTGAAGAGATGAAGAAGAACAATTGCTAAGAGTTATACAGGCTTAGGTGTGCCAGGCGTTGGTGTAAGCAGCTTACAGGCGATATGTCCCTTGTCCCAGGGTAGGCACAGTCACTTCCATCCCACAGCATAGGCAGGGGGTCTGGTAAGAGGAGCTTCTCTGCAGTTATTCCCTGGGGGCATGGAGGACAGTGATGGCTCTACCAAGGGGACTGGAAGTCAGAGGAGGTCGCCTGAGCTTGCCCTAAGGGACAAGGAGGAACAGTATGGGGGTGGAGGGAGGGGGCCTGGGTAGCTCCATCTTCTCAACATTTAGCCCAACCACTGCCACCACCCCCAGCTGGTACAAACCACCCTCATCTCCTACCTGGACTGGTGCAGTAGCCTCCTCCCTAGTCTCCTTGTGCTGCCCTATAGACTGGTATCTGCCCAGAGCCAGAATGACCCTCTCCAAGCCTGGGGGGCACATCAATCCTCTCTCCAAACCCTCTGGGACTGCATCTTATTCAAACAAGAGCCACAGTGGCCAGCCAGGGCCTGTAGGATCTCACCCTGTCCTCTCTCATGTTCCTCTCCCTGCCCCTCCCTCTGTTCACCCCTCCCCCAGCCACACCAGACTCCTTGCTGCTCCTCTGCTCTGCCAGCACACTCTTCCCCAGGGCCTTTGCATCCACTGTGCCCTCTCCCCAAAAGTCCTTTCCCAAGGAACCACATGACTGACTTTCTTGCTTCCTTCCAGGCTCTGCTCACATGTCAGCTTATCCGTGGGGCCGTCCCTGCCACCTTATGTGCTCACCCCTCACCTCCTCCCTGCTCTGCTCTACACTGCTTTACTTTTCTCTAAAGTACTTACCACCATGTGGCATCTTCTCTATTCATGTATGATATATAATATACACTATATATACTCTATTGTATATCATTCCTTGGTTTACTGTCTGTCCCCATCAGGATAGTAAGATTCAGAGGGCAAGGCTTTGTTTTGTTCCCTGCCTCATCATCAGAACCTAGAACAGTGCCTGGCACATGGGAGGCCCTCAGTGAATGTGCCATGCTGGGATGGATGAATGAGCAAGTAAGCTAGGACTGGAGATGAAGAGAGGCCTGGCACCACCCAGCATCTCCTCAAGAACGCTGCCAGTGGGAAGACACTACTGACGTTTCTAAACAGTAGGATGGCATGATCAGATTTGGTTTCAGGATCTTAGGACTGTTCCAACTGATGAGGAAGAACTGAATGTTTATCAGAGCCAGCCATCAGTGGATTCAGCCATTTCGTCAAGTGGTGAGCTCCTCAGAGCTAAGAGGATCTGAGGCTCGTGCAGGGACTGAAGGAGGAGAGAGTCCTTTTGTGTCCCCAAAAGGGCATTCAAAGCCCCATTTGTGTCCTGAGAAATCATGATTTCCAACCGCTCAGCTTCTTTCCAACACCCTGAGGCCAACCGAGACCCTGGTCGAATTGGGGTCATTGAAATGGAAGGCAGGTAGGCCAAATTTAAGTGGAGCACTTTCACCAGCTCAGTCTTATCCCAGCGCATGAGTTGCCTCCTCAAGAGTGACAGTCCCCACCCAAGAAGTCCTCCACTCTTTGGAAATCAGGGAGTCCCTGGTCCTGGTGTGTTCAAGGTGGTACCAGGGCGTCCTCTGTCAAGGGATGTACCAGTTAGGTTTTGTTGCGGTGACAGACCACCCCAGCATCTCAGTGGCTGACAGCAGTGTCCTGCTATGACAGAGCTCAGCCGTCAGAGCATCCCCTGTGTTGGGACCTGCTATTCTCATGGCAGAGGGCAGGAAACAGAGAGAAGCAGAGCCAAACCACATAATCACACTCAAAGCTTCTGCCGGGACATGGCCAGCTTCATGTCTACTGACACCCCATTGAACAAAGCATGGCATAGACAGTGGGTGGGATATGTAATCCTGCCACAGGGAGAGCGACCGCTCAGGAACAATAATTCAACCTGCCATAGAGGTGTTGTGTGCAGAAGGATTTCTGTTTTGAATAAGCCATTGACCCACTCAACTCATGGGACTCCCTCTGCTCTAATACTTCAGAATTATTTTGAAAGTCAGTTGCAGAGCTCTCTGCGTCCATCTCCCTTCCTCACGTTACAGGCCCAAGATGCCATGATGTGTCTGGAAGGCCCTCCAGGGAAGCTGGCCTCCCCACCCAGTTACTCTCTCACTGTCTCTCCTCCTCCTGGACAGGTGGGTGGCAGGCCCATGGAGCCCCTGCTCAGCGACATGTGAAAAGGGCATCCAGCATCGGGAGGTGACCTGCGTATACCAGCTGCAGAATGGCACCCACGTCACCACACGGCCCCTCTATTGCCCAGGCCCCCGGCCAGCACCAGTGCAGAGCTGCGAAGGCCAGGACTGCCTGTCCATCTGGGAGGCATCTGAGTGGTCACAGGTGGGTGCCCGGGCTGCCTTCTCCACAGGGACCCCAACATGGTGCCTTTCCCTCTGTGGTATTTGTGACTCAAACCCAAGTATCACAGTGCTTGCCAGCCCCCAGATAACTAAGAAAGATGTGTTCTAGCTCACATATTCTTTTTATTTATTTTTTTTATTCTTATGTTAATCCCCATACATTACATCATTAGTTTTAGATGAAGTGTTCCATGATTCATTGTTTGTGCATAACACCCAGTGCTCCATGCAGAATGTGCCCTCCTCAATACCCATCACCAGGCTAACCCATCCTCCCATCCCCCTCCCCTCCAGAACCCTGTTTGTTTTTCAGAGTCCATCGTCTCTCATGGTTCGT
>NC_138377.1:111156738-111164506 GCF_054177405.1 Leptonychotes weddellii
CCACCCCCCACTCCAGCAACCCTCAGTTTGTTTCCTACAATTAAGAATTCCTCATATCAGTGAGATCATATGATACATATCTTTCTCTGTTTGACTTATTTCACTCAACATAATACCCTCCAGCTCACATATTCTTAAATTCCATCTGAGGTGACAGTATGGCTAAACAAACATGGGTAATGTGTTTTTGATCATATATATGTTTTTGACAATATTTACCACAGTTCGGTCCCATTTCCTTTGAAAATTCTCATGTAAAGATGGATGGATGGAGGGATGGATGGATGGATGGTTGGTTGGGTAGATGGATGGATGGATGGATGCATGGTTGGGTGGGTGGGTTGGGGGGTAGGTTGGTAGGTAGGTAGACAGACCAACTGACTAACCAACTGACCTTCTTATTTTCTTTTGATGTATGTATTTGAATTCTGGTGCAATCAGTTGGGAAGGTGGTTTCAAAGGCTTTCTTTGAACTCTGTGCCAGTCTTTGTGGATTGTAAGAGGCAAGCAGACACTGGGAGGGACAGTTTTTAGTGTACAAGTTGGAGTCACACATCTCATGCCATAAAACATTTTGGAAAGAGGTCAATTAAGCCTTAAGTTTTAACTTGAAAGACTGATTCTGGAAATATTTTATCTTTGGTAATATCATCCTTCAAGGCTTTGCATTGACTTTGCTTTAATATTTTGACTGTTTGGCCATAAAATAAAAAGCTGAATAAAGGGCAAGTTTCCCTCAGGTCCTCCATCAAATGTGTTCTAGGAAAGTCAGAAAGGCTAAATCCAAGACACTCTTCAGTGTGGAAAATATTTTTAAAGTTCCTTTTTTATTGCCAAACAGTTGGAATTATTTTGAATAAGAAAGTATTCAGCCCATTCTTAATGAACGAAAAGTTTGCCCTTGGCTACTCTGAAATGGGGTTTACTTTTCAGACAGATCTTGACATGTACCCGTTAAAGACCTGAGTCTTTAGCCTGCCCTTTATGATATTTTAGGGAAAAGAGAGAGTTTAAAATTTTGATCTTTTATATGTACTTAGGACTGTAAGTGGAACAGTCAAGGGACCTCTTTTAGGGAGGGGGACTACTTGCTGGAGGGGTAGGGTCAGGCATGCAGTCTCCCATCCCCACCCCCACCCCTGCCAACCCACCTTGAGCCTGAGGTTCTTGATCACCTGGTTCTTGATCCAAACAAGATTTATGTTTTAATCAGATCAAAGCCATAAATTTTCCATTCAGACTCTTTCTCATAGAAAAAAAAAAATGTCCTTACCAAAATAAGCAAGCCTGACATTATCAACTATCACCATAGCATTAAAGAACACCAGACTGGAAAATGTGAGACAACTGAAGCAAGATTTAAAGAAATCTCTCTAATTTCACATCTCTATCTCTGTGTGTGTCTGATCCTAATGCTGAAATAGTATCCATACCAATCAGTCTCCTTCTGGCTCACCCTAGGCTCGAGCCAAATGCCTCTTTCTGAACAGTCAACTTGGAATCAAATCTTGCCCTCATTCACAAGATGCTCACCAAACTGGTATTTCTACTGCTTCACCACATGCTGAAGCCCCTTTAAAAATTTTATTTATTTATTTGAGAGAGAGAGAGAGAGAGCACAAGCAGGAGGAGGGGCAGAGGGAGAGGGAGAAGCAGACCCCCCACTGAGCAGGGAGCCCACCACGGGGCTCGATCCCAGGACCCCAGGATCATGACCTGAGCTGATAGCAGATGCTTAACCGATGGAGCCACCCAGGCGCCCCAGTGCTGAAGCCCCTTTAATGTTCCTTCTTCTGGAAGCAAGTGGGTTTAAATTTCTCGTGGCAGAGAAATTTATTTTATTGAGGAGGCTGCCTTTACATGTAGCCAGCAGTGTTGATCACCCATACTGTCTACCCCCCAGCTTCTTCCCAGCTTTGTTCGAATGAGGAGCAGATACCAGGAAGGAAGCAAAAGAGAGTGACTGTCTCCTGTCCTAGGTCCCTCCAGAGGAAGCCCCACCTTCTGGTCAGAAGGGCTGAGCCAGCGTTTGGTCAAGAAACAGGCTAGACATTACAGTGTTTGAAATTCAAGGGAAAGGGACAGGGAATGCAGAATAGAGTAAGACAATGCAGGAAGTCTGGCAGAAGTGGTAAGTAGGCTTCTAGTTGAAGAAAGAGCGTGGATGTGGGTGCGTGTCAGGGAGGAGCCCACAAGTCAAATGGTCAAGGCAGAGCTAATGAAATGGTCAGGGAGCATCACCATGCAGAGAAGCAGAGAGATTGACCTTCAACTCGGTAACCCAGGCTCCCAGCAGTGGCCCTCCCAGCCACAACCCATCCTGCCCAAGACGGTGACGCCTGCTCTGGACTGACCCCTTGGCATCCAAGATCCTATAAAGCCGACCCCTCACCCGCACACAGGACCAAATGCGCATGTTCTCCAGCTCCCCCCAGATGACACCACAACCAGTTCTGAAGTATGTGTATTTCTTCTAAAACAAGCCAATCTAAGTTAGTCTCAGAAAAAAAAAAGAGAAAGAAAAAAAAGCCTCGGAGAGCTAAATTGAACTCATCGGAAAAATAAAGCTACATAACATTTTGGGATAAATGTTAATAATAGAACTATAAAGAACAACTTTTGTCCTGTAGGTGCATTTTCCCAGGGGACACAGTGGAACTTTTTAAAAAAATCAAGTTTGCTGTGGCTCAAGAATATCTGCTGTATATTTCTGGTAAATCAAGCAAGTATGAAAGCAGACGCTCGACTTGTGAGGGCTCCATTTTGTGCCACCACAGCGCATGGGCTGTCCCCGCCATAGCTCTAGGACCCAGCTGTTGGGAGCCTGGGGCTCACTGTGTCTGTACCTCTTGGCGGAATACAGCCTTCAGGCCAACATCTCCGCAAGTTACATGTTTGCTTCCATGGTGGAGACAGGCAGGGCTTCCGTACCCGGCAAATAAGAGAGAGCTCCCTGGGTTTGCGGGACGCGTCACCTCCTCTTGCTGGCCGGATCGTGCACAGTCAGTCCCATCCTCCCGAGGTCACAGGTCTGCTCTGCCTGGGCTTCCTGCTGCTTTGTTTTGAGGTGGCTAAGCAATCTCGGAGCCCGGCGAGGTCCCTCCCTGAGTGCAGGGGGAGCACGCCAGGAGCAGGCTCCAGATACACCCCGCAGGTCCACCCCGTTCACAGCTGTCACCCCACCGCTCACCCCTTCTTCTGTGGGTCTTGCTGCCTGAGGGCATGGGAATCTTGAATTCTCAGGGCTCGCACATGATTTGTCATTCCTCAGGCCCTCTTTGGGTCCCCGCACCACACTTTCTCTTGCAGTGTCTCCCGGGAAGTAGGTAAATTACCACAGGGACCATTGCTCAGTGATGCTCTTGGCATCCACACTTAACACAGTCACTGTAGCTCTCTACAAGAGCTTGCCGACGGCCTAACATGAAAGTCACCTGTGGGTTGGGTTTGCATCTCCCCGTGTTCCACCCTGAGCCTGTCATTTTGCCCCAGGCTGGCCCAGGCAGCGTGCACGGAGCTAGAGGCCAGCTCGGAGGAGTCAGGGGCCTCAGACATCTTTGCCTGGGTGTCCTTACCTGGCTTCCCCTGGCCCCGTCCCCTGCTCTGCTCGAGGGTCCACCAGCATTTGCCCCTTGAACTTCTCCACTGCATCAGTCTTTTGGACCTGGTAGCAGGCCACTAAATTCCTAGTTTGGTCTTCTGGTACCTGGAGCTCTCCCCACTCCTATGGCCCTCCCCCCGTCACTGGCCACTTGGCTGGAGTCACAGCTGGGACCATGTGCTTCAGACTCTAGAAGCCCAGCAGCATCCTCATCCTCGCGTCCCCGGCCCTGGGGCTGGCACACTGTTGTGACTTAATAGGCGTTGATGACCTTGAGCTGCACCAGACCGGATCAAACATCCAAACGGTGTCTTGTAGTGCTCGGCCACCTGCGGCAAAGGGACGCGAAAACGAACTGTGACGTGCACCAACTCGCAAGGAAAATGCGATGCGTCCACGAGGCCCAAAGCAGAGGAGGCGTGCGAGGACTACTCGGGCTGCTATGAGTGGAAGACCGGGGACTGGTCCAAGGTGAGTCCGGCGGGCCTGCGTCTCCACCCTGCCCGCCCGCGCGGGGAGCTCTGCAAACAGGAGCTCAGCAATCACGTGGGCTTCCATTGCATGAAGCAGTCCCAGGCTACCCAGGCTACCCAGGCTACCCAGGCAAGTTCGCTTTCTCTCCAAGCTCTGCACCTGCCCATGACCCTGTGCCGTGTGCATTCAGAAGGAAACCGAATGCCTCCCAAAGTATGGAGCAGCGTGCCCCGGATCCCAGTTGGCTGCCCTGTGCTGTGTGCGGCCTGTGCCCCAGCATCCCTCGGGGGGCTTGGCCATTGGCCATCACAAAAGCCTCGTAAACACAGAGGGGCCTTGGCCGAAACGGACGCGGAGGGGGGTCAGGGGCAAACAGCACTTCCCTTTACTTTCAGGACCCCTGGGTGAGGGCCCGCACAATGCATGGGCAGGCAGGCGGGGGCTCCGGGGGGGGGGGGCGGGCAGAAAGGAAGAGCCATCTTCTAGAGCCTGGCCTGCAGCCCGGGGTGGGGGTGCAGAGAGGGTGAAAGAGCACCGCAACGTAAATCAGATGTGAAAACTTCTTTGCTGTTCAGCTCTTCTTTTATTCATTGCCCTAGTATCTGTGAACCCATTACCTCTGAGGCCTGTTTCCTGGGGGGAGGGGGGAGCTGAGGTAAGTACCGCTGTCCCACATGAGCACCGGCCAGGAGGCCTGCCAGGGAACCTTTTCCCAAAAACCATAGAACTTCTAGGGACATTCGCTAACGTCTGATTTTCTAAGGAAAATTTCTAATGGCAGCAGAGGGTGTTCGTGTTTCTTTTTTGGTCTTCGCAACTGAAAACTCCCCGTTCACTTCTCTTGATGTCTCTTCACCCCAAGTTTGCAGACTGGGTGGCCCGAGGGCCCCCAGTTTTTGCGTGGCCTGCGTGATATCATAAACATTCTGGAATTAGCTACTAACATTTAAAAACAGGGCGATTTCGCCTGAAAATCTGGATTTGGGGGCCCTTGTCTGGAAATCTGGCAACATGGCGATGTGTCCTCGTCCTCACTTGGCCACCGTGACCTGGGGCCAAGCAGGCCTGGTGCCTTTCCCCAGGCCCTGGCCCTCCTCCAGCCCCCCACACTCCTCTAGCCACTATGCGTTTTGATTTAGCTGCCTGGCCCAGGCAGTAATTTGGTTTGTGCCTCTGCTTTATGGAAGGAGAGATGGTCTGGCCATTAGAAAGCAAAACTTACCCAGATCGGGTCCTCCCAGAAATGCCACCTTCCTGCAAATGAGAATACAAACTCCTCCAAACTCCTGGAGGGCACAAAAGCCAATTTCTCAGGTTCCAGTTTGCCAGCTATGCTAAAATGCAGCTTCTGGATAACTGCGAATTTGGGGAAGACCAAAAACACCTCCTTTTTATTTACTCCCTGATCAGAGATCTGACCAAAGCGATAGAACCGGGCCAACAGTCCAGTTTCTCCATGAATGTAATAACACGTAGAATGGAGTTGCCAGGATGTCTTCCTTTGGAGGAGGCTTCACTTGAACTTCACTTGAAGGCTCTTGCAAAAATGCCATTAGAACCTCGAGTCCTGTGAGCGAGGCATCAAGGGGCTGAGTTACAGCTCTGACTCACCATTTAACGTATCTTACCCTCTCTGGCCCTCAGTCTCTTTATCGCTGCAATGGAGAATCATTAACGCTGGCCCTGCCTGTTTCTCAGAGACGCTCAGAGCTTTCAAGGCATTAATATCTGTGACTAAGCGCTTTGACAACTCAGGCCATTTTTCCTGCCCCAAACCCAGCACGCAGTGTTTACGCTGGGTCCCCAGGAGGCACAGTCCCCAGGACTAACCTGTTCTGATCTCATCTAACTTTGTCTTATCGATCGGAGGGCCCAGCCTTTATATAGAACCATGCCAAGAAATGTTGTCTCATGGCCAACCATGTCGGACTCAGCTTGAGAAGGGTCACCAGTGTATCCCAAAGGCCCAGGGAAATGTAAGCGAGCTCTCAACAGTTTGGGTTCTAATCAATAAGAAAACGTTTTGGGAGTGTTCTGTGTCAGAATTGTCAGAAGACATAGAAGGGGAGCTCCCCAACAGAGTAAGAGGCAGAAGACCATTGTTTGGACTCCAAATGTCCAGGTGTGGACTGGAACAAAGCTGTCATTCTACTTGGAGAATTAGAAGGGTCCTGTGGTCACACCCCACATGCAGCCTATGCTAGTGAAGGGTGACCTCCATGGTCATAGATATCCCTGGGCAGGAAGCGGAGGGGAGGGGAGGGGTCAAGGAGGGCCTGGGCTGCATGCAGCCATCAGAGTTTGAGGTCTACCCCTGCGCCTCTGCCCTCCAACCAGGTCCTTGGCCCTGTTTTCTAGAAGAGACAGTAGATGCTCAGAGATTAAGTGACTCCGGCAGAGTCCAAGGTCTGAACCCCAGGTCAGAGTTCAGTCCATATGCGAGGGGCTCCGGAGGCCCCATGATGGTACCTTTGAGCCACAGCATGTCCTAGAGATGGTCATTGGCTCTCCAGAGCCTGGGTTTCTCCAGCCTCACCATTCGGGCTTTGAAGACCAGATGGACACTTTTGTTTTCTTAAGTACCATGAACTTCCTGGTGCGGAGAGCTGCAAAACGCCAGGAAATAAATGTGAGTTGTACCTGAGAGGCTCATCCCCTTGCTACCCCAGATCTGAGCTCACGCTCGCCCTCCTCCATTGTTCAAGGGCCCCTCCTTGGTTGAGGAGGCCAGTTTGCCATTTAGCAAACTCCCCCCCCACACAGTCCACCAGGCGAAGTAGAGCCTTTAGCTGGCCTGCCTCTTTATTAGCCAGGCCATGGTGAATAATGCCTCCCAGCTTTCTGGAAAGTAAGATATTGGAAGGCCACAGTGCCTGCTTTTTACCACAGCCAGCTTGATCAGTCATCCCTGGCCTTAAAAACATGTGACGATGATCTTGGCTGCCATCCAGGGGTGGTATCTGATGGCATCGGATTAGTGTACACAGAGCCTTGGGGGAGAGTACTCAGCATGGCAGGGGGAGGGGGTGGGAAGCTGCCCCCTCCCCAGCACGTCTGGCCAGAGCCGGGGCCCAGGGCAGACTCAATCTACCAAGCTGAGAACTTGGTCACAGACCTGGAACTGGAAGTCCAGGTATGCACGAGCATACTGAGCAAGCGTGATGGGGCAGGGGCCGCACAAAACTCAACTGTGGGACCCCCACCCTGACGGTTTGCCTCACCACCACTCCCTCCTCCACAGCCATCACTGGGTGGTCTGGCCTGCCCAGTTGCAGAAATCTGTAGAGTACGGTTCTAGAAATCTGCCCGTTGCCTTTCCCCATTTCTTCTCTGGAGAGCGGAAAGATACAGTTCCCTATAGGGGTCCTTGTCCTCACTTGCTGGGCAACCGGCCAACATAAGTGGATTCCACTGGATGGATGGTACCCTGACTTTTACACTTCTTTGGGCTAGATTTGCTTTGCCGTTGACCTCTTATCTTCACTCTACGGCTTGTGGACAGTGCCCTTCTCACACACATGGCGTTGGTGCACTTTTATTTATTTTTATTTCTTATTGTTATGTTAATCACCATACATTAAATCATTAGTTTTTGATGTAGTGTTCCATGATTCATTGTTTGTGCATAACACCCAGTGCTCCATGCAGAATGTGTCCTCCTCAATACCCATCACCAGGCTAACCCATCCTCCC
>NC_138377.1:111165006-111216494 GCF_054177405.1 Leptonychotes weddellii
TACCCCTTCGGATCGCTACTTTTGTATCTTTGGGGTAAATACCCAGTAGTGCAATTGCTGGATCATATGGTAGCTCTATTTTCAACTTTTTGAGGAACCTCCATACAGTTTTCCAGAGTGGCTGCACCAGCTTGCATAGGGAGAGCTTCTTGAACACTATTTCTCTCAGTATAAAGACCAGGGAACTCAAAAAAGACATTGGCTCCTCACAACCTCCAACACCCAAGAGAAAATGGTGGGATGGACACAGGAGAACTGAAGTAGATACTCTCTATTTAAAAGGAGGGAAAGGGCAAGCACATGGTATCCACTGTCCATAGCAGTTCTAAAGTCCGGCATGGCACATGTGACCGGCTCCATCAGTCCTAGCCCTACTGCTGGCGAGTGATTCTCCTGGGACTGCCTCCAGAAGCCAACGACACTTGCTCTTTGTTGTGATTCATTCTTAATGGTAGGGGAAGCAAAATGCAATCAAGTGCTCTTCCCTTCGGAGGGGATGTCCTGGCACGCTCTAGACCTCTGGACTCCTAAACATTTCACTGATAACATGTGTCTTTGAATATTCACAGTAATTATCTCCCACCTGCTAGAGCACAGGTATCTTACTAAGGCCTCCAATTTACATGCCTCTTCTTGCTTGTCTGGTCTGATTAACAGGATATCATGGATACAGTGGATCAGTGTGGATTCTGCGGAGGGTCTGGGCAGTCCAGGCCTTCTGGGGCTACATCATAACAGAGCGTTAACATAGCCCTTGGAGGAGGCTGCGCATGATGGCTACTGCTGTCTGTCACACGTGAGCGTGAATTACTCTGGTCTTTCTCTCCGACAGAGATGGAAAAGAATGCGTTTCCTAGCTTCATAATCCTATACCTTGTATCTTGAACCTTGTCAATCAGCTCTAGAAAAAATACCACATCTGTCACAGCAGTCCATTTGTGGCTAATTCTATGACAGTGGTTAAAGCTGTGGTAGTCCACTGTTATATGACAGGACCAAATCTAAATTTGGTGAGGGCCCGACTGATGACTTTGATGGGGATATATATGATGGGATAACCTCCCCTGCATTCTTTAGGTCCTTCAGCGTGACGCTCACATATGCCACCCTCACTGGGTTGCAATATTCCTATTGACTTACTTTCTTGCCTGGAGAGAGGGAGGCAGTTGCTCAGGCTTCCACTTGGCCTTCCCCGTGACAATAGTGCCTTGTTCCACAGGCCAAGTTAATCCATTCCAAGTGCGCATTCAGGGACAGGAGGAATGATCACTGGTGACCATAAGGAACCACTGGGCCCACTAGGAACCAAACCTGGACCAAGACTCCATTTATTATCTATGCCCTTTCTATCCCTAGTCCAAAGTAGCCATAAATACCACTGGTTCTACCTCAAAATTATGCCTCTAGTCTGTCTGCTTCTCCATCTGTCTCTGCCACCACTAGGCACCAAGTCACAGACTCCCACCAGGACCCTGCAAAAGCTTCCTGACCATCTCCCTCCCTCATTTCTGGCTCTTTCCAATACATTCTCCACATGTCAGTCAAAGCAGTATCTCCTGAACATAAATCCTGGCATTCCCCCATTTAAAGCTCTTCAATAGCTTCTTACCCCTGGAGTTTTCTCATCTCAAGGCCCTGTGTGATCTTGCCCCTGCTGTCCTCACCTCCCACATGGTCGTGCTCACACCCACATCAGCCACACGGCCTCCTTCTGTCTGACGATCCTCCACCCTCTTCACCACTTTGGGCCTTTGCAGGTCCTATTACTTGTGTTGTCCCCACCTCTCCCCAACCCCAGTTCTTCCCATGGCTGATTATCTACATCCCTCATGCCTCAGCTGAAATGTTATTCCTCAGACAGACTTTCCTTGAACTCTGAAGTGACTTCCCAGTCACGGCAGCCATCTTTGTTCCCTCCTCAGTTCTTACCATAACCTATCACTAGTCTGTTAACCTGTTTAACTAGCATGTTGTCTGTCTGCCCATCTAGAAGGTAAGTGCCACCAGGGTAGAAAACACATGCCTCCCGTGTATCTCCACATCCCTAGTGCCCAGAATGTGCATGCACTAAGTGAACACACTTCCCCTTTGCTGGTTACAACTTAATATTACTTAGATTATTTTCAGATAAGTTCAGGATTGTACCAGAAGATGTTTGTACTCGATAAAAGAAGTGCACTCTAAATTCAATGATTTTTTTTTTTTTTTTTGCATATACCTCAAGTGATGCAAATATTTGGACAACTAGCTGTAAGTCAATGAAAACAAGATGTTTGCAGGTTTTCAAATTCTCCCCGTTTTCAGCCACCCCTTGCCAACAGAGACAGGTGTTTCCAGATGGTTGCCATGGTGATCTAGAAGCTGTTTTCTCTCCTTTTCATTTCATCTTTGGAACAGTACAGTGACAGATTCAGGAGGCAAAGAGTCTGAGGTTTGGTGAAGATCCTTGTAAAGCTTGATGGGGCGCCACCATCTGGTGCTTGGGGAATAAAAGTTTAACTGTGAGGCTCCAGGAGTTGTCAGGATAGGCTCATGTGCCTGCAGGCTGGGATGCAATGCAACGTGGGTGCTCACTGTGGGGTTTCCTGTACGAAGGACACTCGTTACTCCCCCATGCACTATGAAATTGTCATCCCCTTGATTTTGAAGCCCTTCTCAGAAAAACAACCCCTTCTAGAGCCCAAGCAGCTTTGGGGCGCCTGGTAGCCCAGTTGGTTGGGCATCCGACTCTTGGTTTCTGCCCAGGTCTGATCTCAGGTCTGATCTCAGGGTCGTGAGATCAAGCCCCATGCCTGGCTCTGCGCTCAGCGTGGAGACTGCTTGGGTTTCTCTCTCCCTCTTCCTCTGTCCCTCCCCACTGCTCGCTCTCTCTCTCTCGCTCTCTCCCTGAAACAAATCTTAAAAAAAAAAAAAGAACCCAAGGAGCTTCAGCATTTCAGGGGATAACTTTCAAAAATGACAAAGAAATTAGGTTTTCCTCTTAGAATTCCTTAGGAGAATGCTGGGATTTCCCTTGGAAAAAACTAGCTACTCAGGTCTGGGGGACTCTATCCTTCTGTAGGAAAAATGTAAATGACCCAGTGAATCAAAGGGTCCTTTGGTAGATAGAGCCCAGTCAAGCTAAAACAAAACTCCTTTCCAGCAGAGGGATGAGGATGCAGATCAGCACATAGCAGGGCTACCTTGGGCCCCACCCCGTGACTGCCCCTTCCCAAGGTCCAACACACAGACGTTATGTGCACAGACGTGCAGGTTGGCCTAAATGAGGCTCAGGGAAAAGGAGTGTCCCTGCGGTCTCAACAGGCTCCTCCCTGCTCCTTCCATAGCCTCTCTCTCCCCTTCATTCTCTGTGTTCAACATTCTCTCTTCTCCATGCTTGCCATCTTTTTATCTTACTTTCTGTCTCCTTCTTGGGTTACATTTATTTATTCTCTCTCTCCCTTCCTCTACCCATCCCTCCTTCACTCCTTTTTTCTTGGTCACTGTCTACATTTTACCACTCCTTCCAGTTTCGGATGATAGTGCATTTCTGACTTTGGGCCCGTTGTTGATGTAGAAACTTTCACTGAGGGCCCACTCATGGGTCTCCAGGGAAGAGTGAGTTCCTCTAGGGACTGTTTCCACTGAGTCTTTAGATGACTGAGTACCCTTTAAAAGTTCACTCTCAAACCACTCACCCAGAATCCTTGCAAACTAACTGTTCTTTAGAAGTTTTAGAAGTCTCCCGATGCTCACTTCCAGCTTAATTCTGTGTGTGCCGATCACACGTGCAACATTCCTTTGGCTAATGATACACATCAGCAATTGGCTTTCTTGCCACTGAGGTTAGTTTTAACATGCCAGTTGATGGTTATAAAACAGCAATTCTGGAAGTTCCATCCAAAGATTGCTATGTATTAACACATTATTAAAATAGTATATCGCAAGGTCAACATACTATTGTAATTGTTGACCTATCAAATACAGAAAATTTTTGAAACTTCGATGGAAGCCAGATGTCTTTTTATTAAAGTGGAATTCAGTAAAGGGAAGAGAGAGTGTTGCAAATGTTCAGCAATGTTGGTTTGATGTGGTAATGATTTTTGCCAATATTGTTTTTTATAAAATAGTTATATCCATATATATTACATTATAATATATTTCATTTGTATTCTGTATATATCTAATGGACATACATGCATATACACAATGCCTACATGTGAAGTGTGACCGCAGGGCTGGTTAACTTGGAACATTCTGGTGTGCCTTATATAATGGCCCTAAAGCAATTTCAGCAGGATCCCTGTGTCCTCTGGAGCAGTGGCCACATGGCTCAATTAGGACAGAGGCTCCCAAGGCAAATGCAACACCCATCTCAATGTACAAATGATGGAGTATCAAATTTGTTTATATCATGACTTCTATACTAAATGACCATTTTACAGTGTAAGTCAATACACTTTGATGGGGCAGTGTGGTGACTGTAAGGTGGAGGGAAGGATGAGTGATGATGCACGGTCCCCTGTCCTTGAAGAAACATAACAATATGTTGTTGTACGTACCCTTCTCTTGGCAAATAGTGGCTCTGCCCAAATGTGGAAAAATATGTAACTCAGTTCAAAACTAATAGGGCCATTGGCTCAGCATTTAGGATAAACAAACCTCTGCCCAAGGAGTAATCAGATCCGCTGTCTTTCAGATGGCTGTAATTCAGCAAAGCCAAGTTCTCAAAGTTTGAGTGCCTCCCTTGTAAGCACCATGAAATGACTTCTCTGCCTCCAGCATTGCACTGATCACCAGTGTCACTTCATAATGACATTACTTGTGCTTTCCAAGCTATCGATGGGTCAAACCACACTGGATAGTCCTGTGCAGTTTGCTGTCTAGACCATGCCACCTAGCCATGGTGGATGGACATACCTCTCTGCACATAGCCAGTTGCAGATGTAAGCCAGACTCTGACATGGCTATTTTAGGATGCCCAAGGAGATAAATCAAGGAGTAGCATACATTTTCAAAGGAACAGGAAATCATGAAACAAAACCAAGAGGATAGGAAAAAGAGCCAACAAGAAAACTTGTAATTAATAAGCAAAGTCATTACAATGAAAAACTCAAAACACTGGATAAACTGTAACGCTGAAGGAATCAGAGTATTCGTGATTGGAAGGTAGGATTGAAGAATTTTACCTAAAAGGCAGTATTGAGAAATGAAATTTTTCTGGGTTTGTTTGGTTGGTTTTACTGAAAGTGTCATTAAGACAGAGTGAGAACAATTTGAAAGGTATCAACTTTTGTCTCATAGGAGCTCCCAAGATGAGAATAGAAGAAATGGCAGAGAAGCCATATTTGGAGAGATAGGATGGCCAAGAATTGATGAAAGTCATCAGTTTTTAAAATTAAAAAAAAAAAATTAAGTCATGAGTTTTTGTATCAAAAGTTGCCACAAGGGACACCTGGGTGGCTCAGTCGGTTAAGCCTCTGCCTTCGGCTCAGGCTCAGCAGGGAGCCTGCTTCTCCCTCTGCCTGCCTCTGTCTGTCTCTCTCTCTGATAAATAAATAAAATCTTTAAAAAAAAAAAAAGTTGCCACAAATGCTGAACAGAATAAATGGAAATAAATCTATACCTCACACATCGTAGTGACACTGCAGAAATAAGGATGAAAAGGAAATTAGAAGCAACCAAAGAGGAAAGACACCTAACCCCAGAGGAATAACAGCTAACTGACAGCAGGTACGAGAAGGAAATGGAATTATATCCTCAAGGGCCGAGAGCAACCATACCTCCTTCTGCTTAGCTCACCTATTGGTGTCCCATGGAACGCGCAGTGGGAAGCTCATCTTCGCCCTTCTCCAGAGTCTCCCACAATGAGCAGGGGTCAATTCTCATGTTCATGGCCCCTCCCCAGGCCTGCTCATCACAATGAGTGGCCCCACCATCCACCCATTCTTCTAAAAGCCAGAAACCTGAGAACCAGCCCATAGACAGGATATTCATAGGTCCTGTCACTTTCTGTCCTTTAAATTCCCTTCAGTCTGTCCTTCTTCACCACCCCCAGTGGACACTGTTCTGGCTCAGGCTCATTGCAGTTGTCTCCTGGCTAGTCTTGCCCCCTCCGGCCACCATACTAATACCAAAGCAACTCTCTGAAGTCTAATAAGGGCTCCCTTGACTGCTTCCCTACTTGAAGCCCAACACCCAGCTCACTCTCAAGGCAACATGCTGTCCAGCCTCCAGCCCTGTCTCTCCATCCCCCTCCCATACCCTGTGCATGCTTGCCCGTGGACACCAAACTCTCTGAGCCAGGAGTCTGCAAACTATGGCCCAACAGCCAATTCCTTCCCACTGCCTATTTGCTTTTGTTTATAAATAAAGTTTTATTGGAACAAGCATGCCAGTCTGTATATATATATATATTGTCTATGGCTGCTTTGCACTACAAATACAGAGCTGAATAGTGGGACAGAGCTCCCCACCCAGGGCTAACCAATCCCTAGACACTTGCTCATCTGGATACCCCAGGATAGACTGTCCAAGAGTGTGCTTTTCACATGCAAACCAACCAATCCCCAACCACCATACCACACCCACAGCTACCTTCTTTGTGAGGCTCTCACTCTAATACTCTGCGCCACTCTCCTCCTGCCCTAATCACCTCAGGACGAGCTTTCAAGCAACGAGGGACAAACCCTATACTCCAGAGCCCACTGGTATTATTCAAACGAGGCAGTCCTAAGCCTGCTCACCCTGCCTTGCCCGTTCCTTCCCACAGAAACCACAGTAAAGGCTTTTGTCTACATCAGCTTCATCTGCCTCCTGACTGACCCTAGTGCTTCCCATGGGGCCCTGCACCCCCCTTTTGGGAACTGTGAATAACAACAAACTCTCTTTTCATTGGCAATCTTCTCCTGATCTGCTGGCCATGCTCTACCTTAAATATGCTATTAATACATTATATCCGGAGGATTCAGGCAGGACCCACAGGTGGACACCCTGGGACCCATTTGCCTGGCTGGGTGGGTTTCACGGGAGGGGAGCAGATGGGTCAATAGGTTGTGTTTAAGCAGGTGGTCGACCATGTACCTCCCTGCCATGCTCAGCCCGCACACCTTCAGCTGACCCATAACTTGTTCTTCCTTCTTAAGTTGGGAAATGGGCCTCACTCTTCCTGGATCTCTTTGGAAAGAGAAAACACTAATAAATCAAACACCAAAATATTTATATCCTTATCTCAATATCATGCAAGCTTTCTGGATGATAGGAACCTTTTGAACCTTTGGTCTACCCGTCGCGGACCCCAGCCTTATCCGAACTAAAAACTGCCCCTGAGGGGCCTGAAGGAATACTGGGTGCGGGTTCTAGGTCCTGAGGCAGATTTATGGGTGAAACCACCTCAAATGAGGTCTTATTTGGCTCTGAGTAGTTCAGAGTAATCCGGGGCCATCCATCAGCACAGACACAGTAGGCGTGGCCACATTCAGCACCAGGAAGGCTGAAGCCA
The DNA here is from genome assembly GCF_054177405.1 of Leptonychotes weddellii. Classification (NCBI taxonomy): domain Eukaryota; kingdom Metazoa; phylum Chordata; class Mammalia; order Carnivora; family Phocidae; genus Leptonychotes; species Leptonychotes weddellii. The sequence goes on from NC_138377.1 coordinate 111,172,487, forward strand.
GTGAGGTGTTCTTGTCTTTGCCCCTCAAAGTGACAGGAACACAGAGTAACTTGCTCTGCTTAGTGGAGTCCATGAAAATCTCACAGAGAAGGTACTTGACGGAAAAGTAAGGATTTGGCAGGCAGAGACGAGAAAAGGGCATTCCGGGTAGAAGGGACGGGGTAGATGAAAAGTTGCTGGAACATGGGGTGCAGCATCATGGCGGTGATAGGAGTTGAAACTGGGGGTGCAAAGACCAGTATGTTTGCACCCCCTGGGCCTGTTGCAGATGAAGGGCTCAATAAAGAGTCTGGATGAGTGAATGAGGACAAGAGGCAGCCATGGTCAGATACAGAGGACCTTGCTGCCTGACTAACACCATGTTTGCCCTCTGTTCAGATGAGGCCAGCTAGGCTCCAGACAGAAAAGGACACCTAATTAGACTTTGCTCCTTCTGAGAGACTATGCCAGCATGGCCAGGGGTGTTTCTGAGCTGAGCTGGAAGAGCTGGTGAAGCCATGCTCCTAAAATAAATAGCTTGTACTGTTTGTCCCTCAAGGACAAAACAGGCTTCGTGGAGCCTATGTCATTATTCCTTGCAACATACACGGGTGACACATTAGCCAGCAGACTCCCCCCGTACCCAGCCTGTTTAGAGAATATTGATTTTTGCCAAGGTCACACAGCACTTTAGGGGTGAAACGGAAAGCAGCAATGAGCCTTGGCCCCTGTCCTAAACTGGGCTTCTCTCTCTCTCTCTTTCTCTCTCTTTTTTCCACTTGCTTTGACCAAGGGCTAAAGACGATCCACCAAACCATGGACTGCAGCTTTATCTGAGGGCTGGACCCAGGCGGGGACTCCTCCCCTCCAAGGTGGCTGAGATACTAGTTTCTTCTGACCTGCTGCAGCCTGCTCACCCATTGTGGTTCTGTCCTCCAATAAGTGTCTCCTTTGGGGGCCAGGTGGAACAGCAGCCCCTGGGTGGAGAGGAGATGGCTCATGTATCCCTGGAAGGAAGCGGGGAGAGGTAGAAGCTGGACCAAAATGGAAATGGGCCTGGTCTAGCCCCATGGGAAATGTTCAGGTGGTTATGTCCCCCTTTGCTGAACAGACTTCCTTGGACCCCTCAGAAGACCCCAGAATTTTTACCTGATTCCCAACCCCTCCTTCTGGTGCTAGAGAGTTCCATTCAATAATTTTAACAGTTATTTATTGAGCCCTTGTGATGTGCCTGGCACTGTACTAGTCCATATGGCAGTTGTCCCCTGCTAATAATGTAGTCTCTGTGCTAAGCATGTCAGAAGTCAAAGGATACAGTGGTAAATATGACAGACAGAGCCCTGCCCTCAGGAGCCTATGGCCTGAAATCCTTCCATTTCAGAAGGTTGGTGCAATATTTTTGTGGAAAGACCACAAATCTTCAAGAGGCCTGGATTCAAGACATAGGTCTACCTTCTTCCCATCTGTGTACTAAATGGCACTGAAGTGAAAGTTTGGATTGATATCAAGGCTGTAGATACTGTGTGCCTAAGACAGTGCCTGACCAAAATTGTCAAACTATGTAGAAAAACCAACCACACATCTCTTAGACCCCACACCCACTTCATGGATCCAAAAATATTGATGATTCAAAGATTTCTTTGGGGAGCACTGGGGTGTGCTGTGAGCTTCACTCTGGCCCTGCCAATGGGGAGAGGGAGATGGTGCCTCCTACTTCCCTTATGCCTAGGGAGAGGGGCTACATGGGGACTTCTCCAGGATTTAACACATACCCGGAAGCTTGAGTGGCACAGTGGACTGGTGCCCAGCTCACACCAGAGAAATAAAAAATGTGAGAGAGGACTCCATCAGTCCACCTGGGCTGCCATAACAAAATATCGCTGACTGAGTGACTTAAACAAGCGAGATATCTTTCTCACAGTTCTGGAAGCTGGAAGCCCCATGTTAAGGTCCAGCAGGGTTTGGTTTCTGGTGAGAGCCCACTTCCTGGCTTGCAGACAGCAGCTTTGTTCCCTCACATGGACCTCCTCTGAATGTAATTTAGTGTGGAGTGGGGAGGGAGACAGGGAGAGAGGGAAGGAGAGAGAAAGGGAGGTGGGGAGAGAATAACCCTCTGGCATCTTGTCTTATAATGACACTAATCTTACTGGATCAGGGCCCCACTCTTATGACCTCATTTAATCTTAATTACCTTGTTATAGGCCCTGTCTCCAAATACCATCACACTGGGGCTTAGGACTTCAACATAGAAATGGGGGGTGGAGGGACACAATTCAGTTCATAGCAGGCTGCCTAGCTGTTTTGATGGCAAAACACAAGAGAGGTGGCTGCACCAGGATCGGCCTGCCTTTCTAGAGTGTGTGGAGTATGTGGGCTCCATGTAAGAGAGAACCAGTGTAGGGGGGCTTGGGTCCTGTCCAAGAAGACTGTGTAGTGAGGGGACTGCAAGAATCCAACTCTAACCTGCCCACATCCAGGAGCTGAGGAAGGAGCTGCAAGTCAGCCACAAATGGAGGAAAGATGTCTCCCACACAGCCCTATAGAAGGGAGATCCCAGCAGATGATGGGACAGTGGGTGTATATCTCCAAGCAACCTATCAAAATGTTCTAGGAGGAAAGTCAGCCTTTGGTGCCCATGAGGCCCAAAGAATGCTTATACTCAGTAGCCACATGAGTACCTGACAAGTGGGATCTTTCCTCCTCCCCTTTTCTCTCCACCCTCCCCAATTCACAGAAGAATGCCCCGAGAAAAACTCGGGAGGCTTATCATGGACCCCTCTTCCAAGAAGGTTTCCAGTCCATGTAAGAGAAAGAGTAATCTCCACTTTAACTAAGTTCAGAATTTGGACTATTAAACAGAACTAGATATTTTTATTACTGAATTGAGACAATAGTTGCAGATTTACTTGACTTGAGAATATGACCATAGAACTGTTTTTATTACCTAGGAGAGACCAGAAAATTCATGGGCCAAAGTTTTCATCCAGGGCCAGGGGAAGAACCAGCCCCACAATATGGATTTATAGGAACAGTGAAGAGGCAGCAGGAAGATGATTCATGACCACCCCAACTCCAGAATTTTTGTGTGCTCAATGCCATGGGTACATGTGGTTCATGATTTTCACATCTTAAGATAATACAACCTACCATGAAAGATTGTTCTGAAAGTTAAAGTATATATTGCAGTGTCAACAAAACACCTAGGACAGAGCCTGGTACAGAGTAGGTCCAAAGAGATGGTCGCCAGTGTTATTGTTGTTCATGGTAATAATAATAGCTGGATCAATAGCATTAAAAAACATCTTAGCAGTTTTCCCAACCCCAAGCATGCTTTGTTTCCTGTCCCTCCAAAGTTGACTTTCATCTTTAGGTCAGTTTCCAGTCCTATGGGGCTCTGAGGAAGTCCCCAACTGCAAGGAACTGGCCCCTCTCTCCAGCCTAATACAACTTTTGAATTTTATGTGGAAATCTTAAACCTCTCCTTCTCATTTCATCTCCATTTGGATCTTTGAAAATACAAGATGTGCTGTATATGGTTTCTCCCCAGACAAATGCTGAATACTAATCACTGTTTTCCAGAAAGCTCAGCATCTGGGCAGCTATCTAGCCCCTGGGATCACCAATGGAATTGGACTAATACCAAGGACTGGTTACCACAATACGTCATTCACTCATGAATATCATTAAATGAGCTTTGTTTCAAGAAACCTTAAACCTTCGACTTTTAGCTCACTTCAGTCTTTTCTCAGCATTCCAGAACATGATTAATGGTGACACCATACCACAATTAAGTTATATGTGGCTCAAACTCTTAATTCACAATTGATTAGTCCTTTAACAATGGCCCCGAATAATGTGGTGTTAATGGCCAGCCCTGGTGGTCTGCTCCTACCAAATATCTATTACTAAGTCTACCCTGTGTTTTACAACATCTCTACTGGAGCCCCATATCTACTCAAGGGGACAACTGCTTTATTTAATGATTGCTAATTATGTGCAACCGGCTAGAGTAGAATAGACAATGTGGAGGTTACTGCCCCAGCCTCTAGAGACAAGATAGAAAATATGATATTTTTTGAAAGTCAGTTTTTCCTCAAGTGGATTATGTTCCTATAGCTTGGAAAATAGGTGCCCTCACACTGTACTTAGGATGAGGGCAGAGGGAGAAGGCATCCTGGGAACCATGACATTGGAAAGTGGCAGAAGTCAATGGTTGCACAGATAGGAAGTTAAACTCTTGCAGGCCTACAGAATGAAATAAAAGGATGCCTGAAGCTGTAGGGGAAAGGAAATAAGTTAGAAAATGAAGAGGAATGAACAGGAAGGCAGAAGAGACAAATGGCAAAGAAATGTGAATCCACATGAGAAACAAAGAGTACTGGTAAAGGTAACTACATAGGTAAATTAAAAAGACAGTTACTATGGAATGAGTGTTTGTGTCCTTCCAGAATTCATGTATCAAAGCCCTAATCCCCAACATGATGGAATTTGGAGGTGGGGCTTTTGGAGGTAATTAGAGTCAGATTAGGTCATGAGGTTGGGACCCTCATGATAGGATTAATGCACTTATTTTTAAGAAGAGACAGGAGATCTCTTTCTCCACCACGTAAGGATACAGCAAGAAGGTGGCTGTCTGCAGCCAGAAAGAGGGTCCCCACAAAACTCAACCTTCCTGGCATCTTGATCTTATTCTTCTCAACCTCCAGAACTGTAAGAATTAAATGTTGTTTAAGCCATTCACTCTAAGGTATTTTGTTACACCAGCCTAAACTGAGTAAAATAACAGTATAATTTGATCTTTTTGTTTGTAACTCCTTTCTTCTAGAAGATTGACGAAGGAGACATTTAAGAAGATGATTTAAAAGGCAACTGCATAAAACAATAATAAGTCTGTTGATGGGTGCACAATGTATAGAGTTATAATTTGTGATAGTAAAGAAGGGAAGAGGGAACAGAGCTATATAGAAACAAACCTTTTGTATATCATTAAAATTAAGTTAGTATTATTTCAACTTCTATCACAGAAAAGTTGTGAAAAGAAGTACTGAGAAAATAAAAAAATATATAGTAAAATAAACAAGGGAATACACTACACTGGAAAGTATATTTTAACACAAAAGGGACAGTAATGGAGAAACAGAGAAACAAAAAGAACTAAGACATATAGAAAACAAACAGCAAAATGGAAGACATAAATCCTACCCTATTAATAATTACATTAAACACAAATGGATTAAACTCTCCAATTAAAAAAAGTATAGATTGCTTTTTAATGAAAGGAATTTTTAAAAAAATGATCCAACTGTGTACTATCTACAAGAGACTCACTTTAGATTCAAAGACACAAATAAGATGAAAGTAAAATGACAGCAAAAGATATAACATGCAGGGGCACCTGGGTAAGCATCTGCCTTCAGCTCAGGTCATGATCCCAGGGTCCTGGGATTGAGCCCCCATGTCGGGCACCCTGCTCGGTGGGGAGTCTGCTTCTCCCTCTCCCTCTGTCTCTCCCCCTGCTCTTGCTCTTTCTCTCTCTCTTTCTCCCTCTCTCAAATAAATAAAATCTTTTTAAAAAGAAAGTATAGATAAATCTTTAAAAAAAAGATTTTTTATTTATTTGAGAGAGAGAAAGAGCAAGAGAGCACAAGCAGGGGTAGTGGCAGAGGGAGAAGTAGGCTGCCTGCCTACATGGTCAAAAGGGAATTTATAGATGTGATTAGGTTAAGGATCTGCAGATGAGGAGATTTTCCAGGATTCTCTTGTTGGAAACAATTTAATCTCAAGGGTCCTTATAGAAGGAGGGTAAGAGGATTAGAGTCAGAGAAGGTGGTGGGATGATGGAACAGAGACAGATATTTGAAGATGCTAATCAATTTGTATTGTTTTTAAGCCATTAAGTTTGTGGTAATTTGTTATAGCAGCAATAGGAACTAATACAATTACACTGACCGATTTTTGTATGTTGAATCAACCTTTTACTCCTGAGATAAATCCCACTTGGGTATGGTGTACAATCCTTTTAATATACTCTTGGAATCTGTTTGTTAGTGTTTTGTTGAGGACTGTATTCACAAGGAATATTGATCTGTAGTTTTTCTTTTCTTGTGATGTCTTTGTCTGGTTTTGGTGTCTAGGTTATACTGGCCTCATGGACTGAGTTAGGAAATGTTTCCATCCTTTCCTATTTTTTGGAAGACTTTGTGAAGGATTAGTGTTAATTCTTCTAAAACATTTGGTAGAATTAACCAGTGGAGCCATCTGGTTCTGGCCTTTCGTTTGTAAAACTTTTTGATGACTAGCTCCATCAATTTAGTTGCTGTAGATGTATTCAGGTTTTCTACTTCTTCTTGAATTAGTTTTGGTAGACACTTTCTCAAAATGTGTCCATTTCATCTACTCCATTTCACCAGTTTATCTAACTTTTTGGCATTCAATTATTTATAATATTCCTTATAATCCTTTTTATTTCTGTGGGGTTGGTAGTCCTGTCACCTATTCATAAGTTCTAGAGATTAGGACTTGGACATTTTTGAGGTGTTGTTATTTAGCATACCACATATTAATAATATAGTAATAGACTATTATTGATATTAGTCAAATTGATAGATTTAAATATTAATAGAATAAAAAAACATAAAATCATCTCAATAGATTCAAAATAAGCATTTGACAAAATATAACACCCTTTCATGATAAAACATGCAACAAACTAGGAGCAGAAGGGAACTTCTTCAACCTGACAAAGGGCACCTAAGAAAAACACACAAGTAGCATCATACTTAATGGTGAAAGACTGAATGCTTGCTCCCAAAGGTCAGGAACAAAACAAGAATATCTGTTCTCACCATTCATCTCCTGAAAGGTAGCATTTCCCTTTCTGAATGGATATCCGGTCCCATCTTCTTCTAGCCCAGGGTCTTTCCTGGTGGACAGAATTCCCATCCTCAAACTTTTCCATCCCCCTACACTGCCTCCCTGTCATGGACTTGGCACCTAGGCAAGGGTGGGTGGGCAGAGATGGTGACTTAGGCAATTTGGGCTAGAAGAGAGACAAGCTCTAGCCCTGGATGAACCATCAGGAGAAGCATTCAAATCCTCCCTCTTCCCCCAAGTCTTTATCTGATGCTGACAGCAGCCTGTATAACAGGGTATGAAAAGACAAAGAACCTCCATTCCAAGTGAGGTGATTTGCTTAGGGAGAGTGGCTAATTTGAACCTCCTCTAGCCTCTCCAACATTCAGGACCCAAGGGCTTAGGGTGGTAGTTGGGGGGCAGCTTGCTGCCCAGAAAGGGAGAGGGAAAGAGAAAGGGGGGTGGGGAGACAAAGAGATAGAGCCAGGCCAACAATTGCAGATAAACAAGGGCATTCCCATGGTTGGCCCCAGGGCACTTAGAAGTGGATCTTTGGGCTGAGTCTGTGATGAGCCCCCTAGCAGAGCTTCCATTATGTCCCCCAGTCTCCTGCTTCTCCTCATGGGAGCATCACAGCATCACAAGCCTCACTGGCTCAGGGCTGACTCATCTGATCCACAGTGGAGATTTCATATTTAAGTCCAGGCTCTTGGCTTGGGGAGGGCCACAGTGGGGGATGCCAGATATTTGGAGCTGCTGTCCTTAAAACCCTCCATGGTTCCACCTTCAACCTGGAGCCTTCCAGCACTGCCACCTGGCTATGCTGCCCCATGAGCTTCTGACCAGCATGGGCCTTGGGGACATCCAAGAAATCAGAGGCATACTTCTCTTTAAAGTTCCCAGGTTAATGCTGAAACTCAAGGGGAAGAGCAGAGAAGCTCTGGAAAACCCAGTGGAGCTTCTTCTGTCAGCTTTTATACTGTTTGTCACAAGGCAGGCCTATGCCAGAACTCCGGGCCTTCTTGGCTCTCTGAGTAAGAAGCTCCCGCCTGCATTTGAGGAAACGGAGCCGTGGACGGTGAGAAAACCGTAACCATCGGTGTCAAAGAGGTGCAAGTTTAAAACCAAGCTCTGCCACTCAACGCTGTGCGATCTTGGACAAAAGCCCATGATGGGAAGGAACGCTCTGCCAAACTGGACCCAAGGTGCCCCCTGCTGGCCAGATGCCCTCATTCTTCACACGGACAGGCTGCATTGCCAATCTCTCACCCCCTTCTGCACACCCGGGCACATACCTGGGCAGGCGCCTGGACCCGCACCTGAGCATCCAGCATGGTTTCACCAGCACTCACCCTGGATTTGAGGCTCCCTGTCTCTCCTTAGAGGACAAGGAGAACCCAGACAGCAAGGTGTCAGCCCATTGACCAGGACAGTACCCCCTGGGGAGGAAAGATGTCTGGGGCTCTGCAATAGACTTGCAGATATTGTGCACAGAAGGAGGAAGGGAGTGGATTTTCTATCCCAGTTTTCATCTGGATAACTCCTGAGGCCAAGCACAGCTTTGTGAGCCTCAGAGGACCCTTGAACCTGCCATCAACTGGGCATAAAGAGGAGAGTCCAGTAGCAACTATATCCATTCTTAAAACAAAAGCTACTGTTGTTTGCCATACATGCTAATAGGTGTCTCCTAAGCTGTTAATTCATGTCAAAAGTTTATTGAGCTTCTACTCTATGCCAAGTCATGTGCTGCTGTTTGGGATATAGAACCACTGAGCACTCCCCCACCACACACGCACATATTCCTATCTCCTTTACTTCATCTGTATTATTTTTTGACAGAGCACTTACCACCATCTAAAATATCATATATTTTACTCAATTTTTCTTATTATGTTGCTCTACATATGTGCATGCATATGCACACAGATTTTTGATGTATTCCTAGCACTTGGAAAAGTTCCTTACACATAGTAGGTACTCAATTAATATTTATTGACTCAAGGACTCAGTTTGGTAATCTGATTTATTCTTCAAGGTTTCCTGTAGTTAGCGAATTATATTATCCGTTTTACAGATGATAAAACTGCACATGCCTGCATGGAGCAATTTGACTATTCATGGCAGTGCTAAGAGGCTAATCTAGGTCTGTTGACTCTAAATCCTATGCTGAGTGCCCACTGCCCCATACAGCCTAGAGCCCCAGTTACCCTGAGTTATGCCCGGCACAAGAGACAAAAGAAGGGGCTGCTTGGGGGGAAAATTCTGATCAGAGTCCCCTGCATAAAGCAAGGACTCTTGAGGGGCACCTGAGTGGCTCAGTCGTTAAGCGTCTGCCTTCGGCTCAGATCATGATCCCGGGATCCCGGGATCCTGGGATCGAGCCCCGCATCACGCTCCCTGCTCAACAGGAAGCCTGCTTCTCCCTCTTCCACTCCCCCTGCTTTTGTTCTTGCTCTCGCTGTCTCTTTCTCTGTCAAATAAAGAAATAAAATCTTTTTAAATAAATAAATAAATAAAAAATAAAGCAAGGACTCTTGAAAATCAACACTTTCAGTGGATGAACACAGAAAAAAAAAAGGAGTAATGCATTCTCCCTGAAAAATCTTTAACCACTTGTACATAGTCAATAAGGTAGGTAATAAGGATTCATATTCTCTTTGAAAACTGACGGAATTCCAAATGGAAATTTTAGTTGAAAGTGATTTGAAGTTGGTAGTGCCTTCCGGCACCCACCAAAATCAAATATAAATTCTCTGGGAAAGACTTAAGCCTTAAAGAATTCTCAGAGATAGTTATAAGGACCTGACTTTATAATCAAAAGTCACAGAACATGCAAAGAACCAAGCTGCTGTGAGGTAGGTTCTGTGCCCAGTAATGACTCAGTCGATCAGGCCACTTTCTTCCTGTTAACAATATGGAAAGCTTGACATTGTTGGAGAGCTAACAAGCCAGTGAGAAAATGGGGGAAAGAAGGAAATCCCAGAGAAGTTAGCCCATAATTTGAGGCCATTTTGACCACAGAATATTAAAAAGAGACCACCCCTCAAAGGAATTGAAGCCTAGCTTCAAAATCATATCAATCCTTGATTAGATTAAGATGACTTGGAGTCACCAGTAACTATAGTCTAGCTGCCTGCAAAAAAAGTAATCCTCTTAAACTGTAGATGCAATAATCCAGAGCCTCAAATTACCTCTTAAATTTTTTACCTAAATGTCCAGCATTCAATCAGAAATAGCCAGGAAAAACAGAGGATAAGATATTAGCAAAACTCAAAACAATCAATGAACAGTAGAAACAGACCCATGGAGCACCCAAGGATTTGAAGTTATCAAAACAAACCTCATTATAGCTATGATTAATTGGTTCAAGAAAATAAAATACAACACAATTCCAGCAGAAAATGAGAAAGCATAAAAAGGGTTCAAAATAGAAATTCTAAAACTAAAAAAATAACCAAAAGTATGAACTCAGTAGATGTATTTAACAAGAGCTTGAATTCAACTGAAGAAAGAATTAGTGAACTGGAAGATGGATCAAAGGAAAATGTCCACACAAAGGCATGGGAAGACAAAAAGTTGGAAAATAGAGAAAGGAATATAAGATGTATCTAGGATATGGCAGAAATACTATTTGAAAAAATAAAAGCAGAGAATTTGCAAAAACTGATAAAAAGTATCAAGCCACAGATTAAAACAGCACTGTAATTCCCAAGAAGAATAAAATTTCACAAAAACAGGTAAGACATTAAAATTAATGAAAGAATTCATCAAGGTCACTGGCTACAAGATCACTATAAAAATCAATTATATTTCTCTATTACCAATAACAAATATTAAGACAATAAGAATTGTCTTACCCCCCAAAAAAATGTTTAAACTGAAACCAGTCATGAGGAAACATAATCATAAGGAAACAAGCCAAAACTAGACATTCTACAAGGTAATGTCTTCAAAAATGTAATGTTATGGAGAAAAAAAATGAGAGTAGAGAGAGAGTGGTTTTAAATTAAAGAAGATTAAAGAGATATGACAAGTGAAGGCAGTGTGTGATCCTAGATTGAATTCCAGACTTTTTTGTGTGTGCATAATCTAGATAGCATAAAAGCCACCATTTTAAAGGATAAAGTCCAGTGGTTTTTAGTGTATCTACCAAGTTATACAACCATCACCATTGTCTAACTCCAGAAATTTTTATCCCCACCGCCCCCCAAAACCCTGTACCCATTAGAAGTCAATTCCTGTTCCACACTCCTCCTAGCCTCTGCCAACCACTAATCTGCTTTATGCCTCTGTAGATTTGCCTATTCTTGACATTTCATACAAAGGGAACCAGACAATGCATGGCTTTTTGTTTCACTAACATTTCATTGTTTCCAAGATTCATCCAGGTTGTAGCATGTGTTGGTACTTCATATCTTTTTGTGGCTGAATAATATTCTATTCTATGGGTTTACCACATTTTGTTTATACATTCGTCAGTTGATGGACATTTGGATTGTTTCTTTGTTTTGGCTGTTATGAATAATGCTTCTATGAGCATTCATATACATACTTTTGTACATATGTACATATACACATAAACATATGTTTTAAATTCTCTTGGATATATTCCTAGAAGTGGAATTGCTGGATCATATGAAGACTATATGTCTGACTTTTTTAGGAACTGCCAAACTTTTTCAGAACTGCTGCACCATTTTACACTCCCACCAGTAATGTAGGAGAGATCCAATTGCTCCACATACTTATCAGCATTAGTTTTTTTTATAGTCATCCAAGTGGGTGTGAAGTGGCATCTTACTGTGGTTTTATTTGCATTTCTCTAATGAGTTAGTGATATTGGGCATCTTTTCATGTGCTTATTGGTAATTTGCATCTATTCTTTGGAGAAATGCCTATTCAAATCCTTTGTCTATTTTTAAGTGAGTCGTTTGTCTTTTTATTGTTGAGTTGTATGAATTCTTTATACATTCTGGATATTAGACACTTAGATATATGACATTTTCTTCTAGCGTGTGGCTCTCTTTTCACTTTCTTGATAATGTTATGTGCAAAATCCTCTTTTTCTTCTAGTGTGTGGGCTCTCTTTTCACTTTCTTGATAATATTATGTGAGGTACAGTGTTTTTAGTTTTGATGAAATCCAATTTGCCTATTTTCCCCTTGATTACTTATGCTTTTAGTGTTATATCCAAGAAAACTTTGCCTAATCCAAGGTCACAAATTTTTAAACCTATGTTTTCTTTTAACACTTTTATAGTTTTAGCTCTTAGATTTAGATTTCTGATCCATTTTGAGTATATGGTGTGCAGTAGATACGCAAATTCATATTTTTTTAATGTGGGTATGCGGTTGTCCCAGCCCCATTTATAGAAAGGACTATTCTTTTGTCCATTGAATGGTCTTGACATCCTTGTCAAAAATCAATTGGCTTTTAATGTAAGGATTTTTCTGGACTACAAATTCTATTCCATTGATCTGCATGTCCATCCTTATGTCAATTTTGATTATTGTAGCTTTGTAGAAGGTTTTGAAATCAGGAATTGTTGAATTCTCCAATCTTGTCCTTGTTTTTCAGTATTGTTTTGGCTATTCTGGATCCCTTGAATTTCTCTATGAATTCTAAGATCAGGTGATCCATATTTGCAATGAGAAAACAGTTGGAATTTTTAGAGGAATTGCATTGAATCCAGAGATCAATATGGGGAGAATTGCCATCTTAAAAATTATTAAATCTTCATCTCTATGAACATGAGATACCTTTTCATTTATTTAGATCTTTAAATTCTATAATGTTCAGTGTACAGGTCTTACACTTCTTTTGTTAAATTTCTTCCTAAGTGTTTTATTCTTTTTGATGTTATTGTGTGATTACTTCTTAATTTCATTTTTGGAATGTTCATTGCTAGTGTATCTTAAATACAACTGATTTTTATATATTGATCTTGTATTATGCAGCATTGCTTAACTTACCTATTACCTCTAATAGTTCCTGCATGGATTTTGAGAGGAGATTCTCTGTATATAAAGTCATATCATCTGCAAATAGAGGTAGTTTTACTCTTTATTTTCAATCTGAATACCTTTTATTTAATTTTCTCGACTAGGTGCCCTAGCCAGAGCCTCCACTACGTTGGATGGAAGTGGCAAGAGCACATATTCGTGTCTTGTTTCTGATCTTAAGGGGTAAGCTGTCAGTCTTTCATCATTAAGTATGATGTTAGATCATGGAGTCTCCATAGATGCTATTTTTGAGGTTGAGAAATTTCCCTTCTATTTCTAGTTTGTTGAACTAGTTTGTTGTGAAAGGATGTTGGATTTTGTTAGATGCCTTTTTTTGTGTCTATTGAAATGATCGTGTGTATTAATTAATAGGGTGTATTACATTGATTGATTTTCATATGTTGAACCAACCTTTTATATGTTGATTCCTGGGACAAATCTCACTGTATCATGTTCTATAATCCTTTTTATAAGCTGCTGGATTCCATTTGCTACTATTTTGTTGAGGATTTTTGCATCTATATTTTTAAGTGTCATTGGTTTGTAGTCTTTTTATGATGGCTTTGTCTGGTTTGGTATCAGGGTAATACCGACCTCATAGAATGAGTTACAAATGGTTTCCTCTTCTATTTTCTGGTAGAACCTGTAAGAGAACTGTGTTATTTATCCTTTAGACATTTGATAGAATTCACAAGTAAAGCCACCTGGCCTTGGGTTGTTGTTTTTGGAAGTTTTTTTATTACTGACTGTCACTTAACTTGTGATAGGCCTTTTCAATTTTCTATTTCTTCTTCAATCAGTTTCAATACTTTGTGTCTTTCTAGGAATTTGTCTGTTTCCTCTAGTTATATAATTTGTTGTTATACAATTGTTCATGCTCTTTCCATCTGATCTGTTTTATTTTCGTAAGGCTGGTAGCCATACCACCTCTTTCATTCCTGATTCTGTAATCTGAATCTTCTCTGGGCTGAGAAACTGAGGGAGATAAAGAAGTGAAGGAGCAAGGGCAGAAAACCTTTGCAAAAGTTTGATGGGGACCAGAAGGAGAAAGGGAAAATGGCTGGCAGGAGGCCATGATTAGGGAAAGGTTTTTTTCTTTTGGTTTTTGCTTTTGCTTTTGCTTGCTTGTTTTGGGGATGTGATGATCAATTTTATGTGTCAACTTGGCTGGGCCACAGAGTGCTCAGACATTTGGTCAAACATTTTTCTGCATGTGTCTGTGAGGATGTTTTTGGATGAGATTAACATTTAAATCAGTAGACTGGGTAAAGCAGATTGCTCTTGCCACTGCAGGTGGGCCTCATCCAATCAGTTCAAGGTCTGAGTAGAATAAAAAGGCTGACCCTTCCATGAGTAAGAGGGAATTCCTCCGGCCTGACTACCTTTAAGCTGAGACATCAGGAGTTTTTTTCTACCTTCAGACTTGAAGTGAAACATTGGTTCTTCCTAGGTCTCAAATCCACTGGGCTTTGAACTGGAACTACACCATCAGCTCTCCTGGGTCTCCACTTGCTGACTGCAAAACTTGGAATGTCAGCCTCCATAATCATGTGAGTCAATTCCTTATAATGTGTGTGTGTGTGTGTGTGTGTGTGTGTGTGTGTGTTAACAGTTGACAGATAAAGCCTTTCTTCAGGCTGAAATAAAGGACTATGTGAACAGGTGGAAGACTGAGCAAGAAGAAGAAGGGGCCCAGAGGAGGGAACACTGCTCTGAGGGGGCAGGGCTATTTACTGATTTAGTTACAGGGCCCTCAATCTCCATCCATCATTTCATGCTCACCCCAAGTCAACAAGGCCATGTGTTGAGGAGTCCCTACTCCCTGAAGTTCATACATAAAATGGTTTTATATCCTCCAGCATCTGCCCCCCACTGCAGAACCCCTTTTCCCAGTTGGTAGCAGCTCAAGACATTGTTAAAACATGATAACTGGCTTCTTTTGGTTACTCATTCTAGGAATTACAGTGTCCTGTTCCTTTGTCAAATCTTTACTCTCAAACTCCATACAAAACTCCTCTGCCTCCCCCCAGTGCCAATCAGAGCCAGGACACAGCCGCCTGAAGCTGGGGAGGAGGCTGAGATTTGTCTGAGCTACTCTTTCCCCTCTTCTGAGTGCTCACTCCTCCAGAGTCCAGGATAAGGGCACTGGGAGACAAGAAGTCCACAGGGAGCTGCGTCTAAGCAATTCTGGGGGCTTCTGCTGACATCTCCCTTGGAGGAGATTGGGCTTTCCTGTGGGCAGAGTGTAGTGTTGTTACAGCCCTAACAATGCTAAGGATCACCCCTCCCAAGTGCCCCTTCAGCCTGGCCACGGTACGGAACTCAACGCAACTCTCTAGGCAGGTGCCCATTGCTTCAGTGGCCCTAGGGCTTCTGTCCCCACCACCCAAGTTCCTTCATGAGGATCTCTTCTGTGCCTGCTGAGGGCTTCAGAGGGCTGGAGTGGGGGTCCCCCATTTCCTTTCCAGACATGCCATGCATGGCCCATTTCTTGAGCCCTAAGGGCATGAGCCCCCTAGGGACCTCCTTACAGGAACCTCTAGACCAAGGAGGGCCTGAGTCTCCTTGTCCCTAGGCCCATGCAGGGGACACATCTCCCCCCACTCTCCTGTCACCAGGAGAGGAAGAAATGGGTCTCCTCATACTCACCATGGTTCCCAATGGCTGGGGTCCTTCCTTCTTTGCCTGTTCTCCAACTCATATTGCTTGGAGAGAAAGGTGTCTGATGAATTAAGGCATGCATGAGGTGACACCAAAGCAAAGCACAGGAGGGCTCCTTAGAGGGAAGCTGGGGATGCTGGCTTGGTGGAAGGAGGGAACAGGAGCCAGTGTGGTGGAGGCTGAAGGGCAAGGGTGGTGGCCCCAGAAGTAAGTAGAGCAGTGCTTCTTGGCTGTAATTAAGGTGCACACCAACCCCTGAGTGTCAAAATGCAGATTCCGGTTCAGTGCGCCCAGGTGGGGCCTGAGGTTTTGCATTTCTAACTCCCTGGGGATGCGAGGGATGCTGGCCCAGGGACTGTCCATGAAGTAGAACCCCCATTCCAGAGGCTCAAAAGGACCAGTTGAAATCTCTTCAAAATCCTGCCTAGGGGAGCACTTGGGTGGCTCAGTTAAGCATCTGACTTCAGCTCAGGTCATGATCTCAGGGGCCTGGGATTGAGCCC
The DNA here is from genome assembly GCF_054177405.1 of Leptonychotes weddellii. NCBI lineage: Eukaryota > Metazoa > Chordata > Mammalia > Carnivora > Phocidae > Leptonychotes > Leptonychotes weddellii. The sequence continues at coordinate 111,188,484 of NC_138377.1, forward strand.
TTCAACAGGCTTCCCGCTCAGTGGGGAGTCTGCTTCTCCCTCTCCCTCTTCCTCTGCCCCTCCCCCAGCTCATGCTCTCTCTTGTTCTCTCTCTCTCTCTCAAATCAATAAAAAAATTTTTTTTAATTCTGCCTAAGAAACCTCTCCTGTGCCCTCCCCCCACATGTACCTCTTCTCCTGTTTCATTTTATTTTCTACATAAATGACATGAACAAAGCATATATGACCTGTCACATAGAGAGGACCCATTACATACCACTTATCAAAATATATCTAATCCTCAAGAAGGGAAACTGAGGCCCAGAGAAGTTCCACAGTTGACTCAAGGCCACACAGCTAGGAAGCAGCAGAGCCAGGGTTTGAACCCCGGCAGCTCTGACGGCAGAGCCCACACCTCGCCATGCCAGTGTGCACAGCTGTGGCTTCTGACGGCTTCCAGAAGCTGCAACCAGTCGTGAGCAGAGAACCGCTCCCTGGCCGAGATTAGAAGCACGCACAGCTGGGTGTGCAAGCCTTGAACAGCTCACTTCTCCCTCCTGGCCTTGGTTTCCTCCTCGGCGCCCCGGGCACGTGGAAGGCAGGAAGAAAATAGGTGAGCTGTGCTCGTATTTCCTCTGCACCCAGCCATGGGGTCACTCCTACTTAGACTCCTCACTGAGCCGGCTTCTTCTCCTTCTCTCATGCCATCTACTCAGGTAAGCTGCCCCTCACCTCCCTTATATAGAAGAGCTCCCTCTTACCCACGGTCATGGCAGCCTGCCTTCTGTCTTGTTTGGAAATTTTGAAATTGAAGTCTGTCTGGTAGCTCTGCAGACACTCAAGACAGGTGTGTGTTTGGTGGCATGTCTGGCCTTCTCTAAATGAATGGTGAACGAGCCTGTGTGATGCCCCAGGTAAGCTAGGCCACACAGCGGGGGTTCTCCACCTTCCACCAAGTTCATGCAGGTGGGGCCTCTTCTGATAAACAGAATTGAAAGTAGAATCCCAGATCGCTATAAAACAAGGAAAGCTGCCTCACGTCCTCCCATGTTCCAGACCCCTTTCTCTCAACCAGCCACGTGCCTATCCTTCTGAAGTTCTTTTTATTTGCTTTTTTGGAAAATTGAGATAGGGGCACCCTGGGTGGCTCGGTTGGTTAAGCATCCAGCTCTTGGTCTCATCAGGCCTTGATCTCAGTGTTGTGGGTTCAAGCCCCGCATTGGGCTCCGTGCTAGGCATGGAGCCTACTTAAAAAAATTGAGATATAATTGACATATAATACTGTATTGGTTTCAGGTGCGCTGTGCAATGATTTTATATATGTATAATTTGTGACATGATCACCCCGATACCTTTAGTTAACATCCATCACCATACATAATTACAGTTTTTTTCTGGTGAGAACTTTTAATTTTGTTATCTTAGCAACTTTCAAATATGCAATACAGTGTTGTTAACTCTAGTCACCATGCTGTACATTACATCCCCGGGACTTACTCATCTTATAACTGGAAGTTTGTACCTTTTGACCACCTTCACCCATTCTACCCACCCCTACCTCTCAACCACCAGTCTGTTTGCTGTATCTGTGAGTTTGGCTCTTTTAGATTCCACATATCGGTGAGATCATACAGTATTGGATTTCTCTGTCTGACTTATTTCACCTAACACAATACCCTCAAGTTGCCTCCGTATGGCAGGATTTCCTTCTTTTTATGGCTGAATAATATTCCTCTGTGTGTGTGTATATTCTTTTTATCCATCTATTAAGTTCTTTTATAATTAAATTTTAATAGGTAATACATTCACATGCTTCAAAAATAATGACGTAGGGGCACCTGGGTGGCTCAGTTGGTTAAGCGTCCCACTCTTGATTTCAGTTCAGGTCATGATCTCAGGGTCATGAGATTGAGTTCCGCATCAGGCTTCATGCTCAGCGGGTAGTCTGCTGGAGATACTCTCTCTCCCTCCCACTCTGTCCCTCCCTGCTCTCACATGCTCTCTCTCTCTAAAATAAATACATCTTTTAAAAAAAACTAATGATATAAAAAGGAATACATTGAGCAATCTTACTCTATTCCTGTCCTCCTTGATCTCCTACTTTTTTCCAGATCTCAATAGTTTGCCCTGGGCAACCCCTGTATTAGGCAGGATTCTCCAGAGAAACATGAACCAATGGAGGGAGAGGAGACAGAGAAAGAGATTGATTTTAAGGAGTTGGCTCATGCAACTGTGGGGGCTGGCAAGTCCAAATTGTGCAAGGTGGACCAGCAGCCTAGAGACCCTGGGAAGAGGTGATGTTGCAGCTCAAGTCAAAAGGCAGTCCAGAGACAGAATCCTCTCTCCTTTGTTCTCAGTGCCTTCAACTGATTGGGTGAGGCCCACCCTTACCGTGGATGGTGATCTGCTTTACTCAAAGTCTACTGATGTAATTATTAATCTCATCTAAAAAAATGACTTCATGGCAATATGTAGACTTGCATTTGAACCAACAACTGAGTATGACGGTACCATGGGATAGCCAAGTTGATGTAAAATTACCCTTCGCAGCCCCTCCTATGAATTTTTGGCGTGGCCTTTCCCTATTTCTGTGTGCAAACAGAAGGAAATACAAATTCTTACTTGAAACCTCCTCTTTCTTACACAAGCGTAGCCTACACTGTCCACTGTTTTGCACTCTTCACAGTAGTGACATTTATTAAAGCCGCCTGCTGAAACATACCGCCTTCTCCAAGCTTCTGTCTGTTAGCAAGGAGGAGGGCACCTCCCAGCCCCTCTCGTTGTTGGGGCCTCGGGGAGGGCTGGCTGTTCACTGATGCTTCCCAACAGTCATTTGGAAAGGGAGGGCCTGGAAATTTCCTCAGGATCATTAACTTGACTCCAAAACCCTGCAGTCAAAGAGGCAACACTTTTAACAGCTAAGAGAGCATTTATATACTGAACTTCTCTGTAAACAGAAATTAGTGAGCCTCAGCCAGGGCCAAGTTTGTTTTGGGAAAAGAGAAAGGGGGAAGGTCAGCCAGAGCAAACAGGAGGCTAATGGCAGCCCGTGAGGCCTTGTCAGCATCTCCTCGAGCAGCAACAGGGCATTTCCCAGGGCCCACAGCAGAGACACCCCCTGTGCAGAGCCTGGTGGGATGCTTAACCAACTGAAACCACTGAGTGCGTGGTGAGATGCTTAGTCCTTTCTCAGGACTGCTGTCACAAAGTACCACAGACTGGGGGACTTAACCAAGAGAAATGTCCTCTAGCACTGTTCTGGACGCTGGACATCTGGGACCGTGGTGTTGGAAAGGTTGTTTCCTTCTGGGGGCTGTGAGGGAGAATCCATTCTAGGCCTCTCGCCTACCTTCTGGTAGTTTGCAATCTTTGGCATTCCTTAGCTTGTAGGAGCATCACCCTGACCTATGCCTTTATGTTCACATGTGTTCTCCCTCTGTGCATATCTTTCTGTGTCCAAATTCCCTTTTTATAAGGGACACCAGTCATATTGAATTAGGGGCCCACCCTATTCTGGTATGACTCCACTCGACTAATTACATCTTCAATGACCCTATTTCCAAATAGAGCCACATTTTGAGGTACTGGGGGTTAGGATTTCAACACATGAATTGTTGAGGGTCACAATTCAATCCATCATGGTGGTGGAAGGGTCTGGGCGGTCGCGCTACCAGGAGAACCCGGATCCCAGACAAATGGTTTTTTGGACATATGGTCCACACCCCCTGTCCTAAGCAGAATTAGAAAAGGTGTTATAAAACCTGGGGATCAACATCAAGTGGCTTTTCTCTGGGAAACCCCCAGTTCTGGGAACAAATGAGGATGTTTACAAAGCATTTTGTGGGACAGTCTCCACGTATTATGCAACAAGAGCCCTGACCCACAGACACTCATTTCTTTCTCCGAGGCCTTGATCTGTGGGCCAAAGGCACAGCCATGAAGGAGCTGGGCTGGAACAAGCACTGAACATCTGTAAACTGGGGAGAATAATGCTGGCCTCACCTGCAAAATGAAGGTGCTCAGTGATCTCACTGGGGAGGATGGTACCCCCACTCTGCTGCCCTTAACAGGTGCTCCAAGGGGATTCTCACACTGCACGCACTGCGTGGGGCCTGTCTACATAGGGCCAGGTGAATGCGACTACCTTGGTCTGCTTTCCTTCTCTCCTACAGCCATCACTCAGGGTCCCTCTGCTCACCCCAGCTGGCTGGAGAGGGGCGCATGGTTCCCCCAGGTCCCTCTGCCCTGCTGACCCTGGAGACCCCATGCCCAGGGCCCCCCCATCGCAAGTGCTTTCTTGGGCCAATGTGAGGGGATAGGCAGGGGCCTCTCCTTGGCCTTCTCCCCAGCTTGAAGACACCATACCAGGAAGTCACCTGGGACCCTGAAGCGGAAAGGAGAGTTTTTATTCCTGGTGGAATGGGGAGAACTACATACAGCGGATAATATTTGCTGAGCAACTGCTATGTGCTGGACTTACTCCTTTCCACAGCCCACGAGGAGCTGGGATGGAGGGGAAACTCTCATCCTAGAACCTCCTGAAAGCTGGACAGGAGTCAGCCAACTGGAAATAAAATAAAAATACCACCGTAATGGTAAAATGTGGCTTACATCTGCCAACAGGTGGTCCTGGTACCACATCCCAGAGTGAGTCAGATATCCCTAAGCCATGTAAGGTTTAGAGTCCAGAGAGACAGAGTAGGCCATCCGCCAACAAAGGAGGGGGGCAGCACTGAGCATGCCTGATTTCTTCTCCCACACTCATCAGTGAGCTGAGCCCCTGGTAGAGGTGGGGGAGGATGGGGGGACAGTGACCAGATGTCAGACTATAAAGGAATCCCCTGCGGTGGAAGCTAAGAAGGTGGGCCCTCAGGTCCCCCTTGCCAGCCATATGATACTATTAGCTCTACTTCTCTAGTGGGCAAATTGAGGAGCAGAGAGACTAAGAACTTTGTTCAAAAGTGAACACAGTGCCCCTTCCACCCCACCGACAATGGCATTATTTGGAACTTACTCTCTTGACCCCCAGTCCTGCCCTTCTGCATTTGAACGAGGCCCCAGCTGAGCACGTGTGCACTCTCTTATCATCCAACTCTCCAGAGCACAGGCAGTGCATCATGGGAAGGATAAGCTCTGGGGCCAAAAAAGAGCTTATCCTTCCCAGTAATTCCAGAAAAGGCCTGGAAGGGCTCTCAGTGGCTTGCACTGGGCCATGCTGAGCTGCCTTGACCCCATGGCTTGATGGTGGGGGTGATGGGCTGGCGGTTCCCCCAGAGAACATTAGAGTGTTGTTTTCAGAAAGGAGTGGCCACTGGGTGGGCAGAAACCATGACTGGTCCTCAAGGGTTCCCTGCCATGATGCCAGATTCAGAGAGTGGGGAGATAGGGCTCATCACACTGGCCTCTTGACCCCAGCCATCTGGGGAGCAGAGAAGAGCTGAATGCAATGAAATGATGACATAGAAAATGCAAAAGGGATGTGTAAGAAGATGTGAGAAGGTCTGGCAGGTACCTGGGAGAGGCTGAAGCAAGACAAGCAGGACCTGGCAGGGGTGAAGTCACAGGCAGGCCCAGGTGTGGCTGAGGGAGAATAAAGTGGGGGAGGGGACCCCGGGGCTCCTGGGCTGGCCAGTGATAGCTTTCCCTCTGTAAAAGTAGTGTTTGATTCTGGGTGCAACTCTCAAGAAATGGAAGTTTGCCATAATATTAGACATCGTCATCTGGATATGCCCATTTGGTATACCAGATGTCTGTATTCCTGTGAACACAGTTAACCTCTTATTTACTTTCAGTTAGAGATGAGTTTACGTTGAGAAGGTAGCCACCTCTGTGGGTTAATTTGCAGAGTGTGGAGCTGTGCTCTTAGCTGGTCACTAGGTCCTGAAATGTCACCCTTTGGATCACGTCCACAACTGTCTCCCACTCAAGTACACACATTATGGGCCAGTGACACTGACCTGCTTCTAACCTTGTCAGGTTTACCCCATCTGAGCTAATCTAGCGAGGAGGGAACACCAGGCAAGGGGTGTGTGGGCCAGACTTGGAGTTCATTAAATAGTTCTGTGGACCAGCTCTGGGCCATACTAGGGCGGGTGAGCTGGGGGGTGGGGGCAGGGAGGGTGGCAGGGGTTATATATAGCCAGGCACCCACTTCTGTGCTGGAGGAAGCCTTCTGCATTTTATTGTCAAAGTAGCAGCCCAGGTTGGGGTCTGAACATTTAGAGTCCAATTTGATGGAAATCAGCCCTACCTCTTCTAATATAGATGGCATTAAGGGCCTTGGATAGAGAAGCTCTTTTAGGCAAGAGGCCTGGGAACCCGACCTTTGTCGGACTGAGAAATAGGTCCAAATGGAAATCCAAGAAAGTGCATCCAAACAAGCAACATATCCGTTTGCTTATTGGGGTGTGTGTGTTTATAAATATCCAGTTCTTTCAAAAGAACATAACACACCTCACGAAACTGACATGTACTAAATTTTAAAAAAACTAAGAGGATCAAACTGCTCTCTTGGATTAAGCTTTAAATTTTTCTCTGAACTTCCTGGCAGCCAGGGCAAGAGGCACTTTCTAAGTTTTGTAACACTTCCCGGATTCCTCCCCTGGTCTACTTCCTCCTCACTCACTAGGTCCTCAAACCTTTGGTGAACACCTACTGTGTGCCAGGCCCAGAGCTAATCCCAGGGGACCTGGTTCTCAAAGGGTTCTTAGCCAAATGCAATCTTTTCCATATGATTGCAGACATGTCCAGTTCTGGGTCATGAAATCAGCTGAGTGGGTCACAGCTAGCATCTTACAAAATGGAAAAGGACAGGATAGAAAAAAGCAAAGAGCACTATCACATGTTGTGGAAGGATGGTTTCTTTAAAAATGGATCTCGGTTGGGGCACCTGGGTGGCTCACTCGGTTCAGTGTCCAACTCTTGGTTTTGGCTCAGGTCATGAACCCAGGGTTGTGAGATGGAGCTGTGCACTGGGCTTTGTGCTGGGTGAGGAATCTGCTTGATATTCTCTTTCTCCCTCTTCCTCTGCCCCTTCTCCCCCCAGCTTGCACACATGTGCTCTCTAAATAAATGAATAAATAAATAACTAAATAAATAATTTTAAAATAAAATAAAATGGATCTCAGTTGTAGGTGTGGACATGAGGACCTTAGTGCAAGTTCAGTAAGAAGGTGCCCATCACTTAGAGCCATGCCAGGCACATGAATGTTGAGACTGAACACTTTTAGGGCTAAGGTGGCATCACTGATTGCTTCAGCTAAAGTCAGGAACCAATTTTGTACCCCCCTTTCTATTGGATAGGGAAAACTGCCTGCAAGCTGTCCCTAAATAGGGAGTTACTTATCCCTCTCAGAAACTGCCCCGAGTAACCAAGGGTCATCTCATTTTGGAAAGATCTCTGAAGTCATTGGAGGGCTACATGGTCTACTGGTGGTGTTGCCTTAAGTATTTGAGGTGTCTTATGAACACATCTAGGGTGCAAGGATCTAGTATTTGGGGAAGAGGGAGAAGGTAATGCCTGGCTTCCACAAAAGAAGGAGGATTCCAAGGCATGGTATTCCTGAAAAGAAAATTTGTTTACAATTATTTTCATCAATCCAAGTGAAACCTCCATCAGTCTTGGCACAGGTTGACAGAGCTTCCGACATGGCCCACCAATTCCCAGCTAAGTTTGAATAATTCAGTCTAGCCCTTATTTTTGCAAGAATTACTGGCCTTAGGCCACTTGTCTTATGTGTCCTGTTTGTCCACCCCACAGAATGACTGAATGTCTCAGGAAGACATCCAGAGGGGTTAACAGGTGGTTAGTGTGCGGGATTGTGGCAGGGTATCCTCAATGGCAATGAAAAATTGCTAGAATGACCCACAGAACTCAGAGAAGTTATTATACTCATGGTTACAGGATTTTACAGAAAAAGGATACAGATTAGTATCAGCAAATGAAAAGACACATTAAGGCAGAGTACAGGAGAAACCAGGTACGAGTTTCCTGTTGTCCTTAACCCAGTGGAGTCACGTGCACAGTGCTGAATTCTTCTAGCAATCACATGTGACAACATGTGCAAAGGGGGGCACCTGGCTGGCTCAGTCTGTAGAGCACGGGACTCTTGATCTTGGGATTGCGAGTTTGAGCCCCATGTTGGATGCAGAGATTACTTAAAAATAAAATAAAACAAAAACAAAAAACACATGCAAAGGGAAGCTCATCTTGACCATGATGTCCAGGGGTTTAATCGGGGGCCAGTTATGTAGGCATGGGATGTCCATGTGACTGACCTTAGTTACCCAGTCTTCAGCCTCAAAGGTCAAACTGACAGAGCATGACCCAAGTCCCCCCCAACACACACACACCATAAATCACATTGTTAGCATCAAGTATGTGGTGTGGCTAAAGGCACCAGGTAATCAATGACATTCTTCGGGCAGGACATTCAAAGACTCACAGGTTATCCCCCAGGACCTGGTCAAAGGCCATTTCTGAAGACCTTTTGGATATGTCGAGTTTGGACAAGCCAGGCCTGATGAGTTAACCATTTACTACACAGACATGCCATAGCTGGGCGATCACCTGCTCTTGACAGTGGACAAGGGTGAAGAGGAGCAGCCGTCTGATCATGGGCAGAGCAGTCTGGCAAGGGATGGCACATCCAGCATCAGTTAAATTTATGATGCTTGGGAGACCCATACCAGGGCAGGGCATTTTCCTTAATGAGGAAGACTCCAAATCCCCTTAGGTGAATATATCATCTCCTTCACCCACAGGACAAGGTATGATGGTCAATTGGGCACTGTTATCTAACAGAGCCATAAAAATTTCTCCCCTCCCTGAAGTTTCCCAGAACATTCACCTTTTCCCTAAAAGGGGCTGAGGTCAGGGTAGAGAGGATGGGAGGGACTGGGGGCATGGAGGGAGAGGCTCTCTGTACCAGTAAACAAGGTTTAATGTTTACTTTTTTTTAGGTTTTTAAAAATTTATTTGTTCGAGAGAGAGCAAGATATCAAGAGAGAGCACGAGCATGGAGGAGAGGCAGAAGCAGGGAGCAGGGAGCCCAATGTGGGGCTCGATCCCAGGACCCTGGGATCATGACCTGAGCCGAAGGCAGACACTTAACTGACTGAGCCCCCAGGCATCCCTTACTTTTAGTTGCAATTGGCCACTTCAGAGCCAGGAATTTGGGGCCACTGTCTCCTACCTCACATGATGCAGGCCTGAGCTGAGCTTGGCTGTGGGGCTGGCTGGTCACCCTCTTTGTTTTGACCCCCCGCTTTTCATCCACACTGCAGACACAAGAGGCCAGTACAGAGGCTTCTTCAGAGCCCTGTGGCCCTTGGGCCCCTTCTTTTGCCACATGGCATCCTGACCCAAGCTCAGATTGGGCCTGAGTCTTCTTGGAGTACATGGGGCAAACATGCCTGTGTTGTTCATCTATCTTCACACTCTAGTGAATGGACAGACCCAGCATGGGGTTAACTGCCAGGGGTCTGCAGTTAGATGTCCAGCTCTGCCTCTGGGTGTGCCAGGCAAGGGACTCCATCTTTCTAATCTCAGTTGCGTCATCTTATAACATGGAGATCACAGTAAGAGCACCTCGTAACAGCAGTCTCAGGGGGCGGTTACGAGGGGAGAAGAATTTGGTGCTCACTACCTTTGCAGCTGGGTGAACTCTGGTGAATTCCACTCTGGGTGTGGGTGGGGTGGGCAAGAACCAACATCTACCCTCTAACACTGGAGCCCAGAGGTGGCCACCTGGGGGTATTGCAAGGAAGCTAGAGCAGGATTCACTTGAACATGTGAATGGCCCATTTATCAGTGGGCCATTCATTGCCCAAACTGATGTAGGGCCTGCCACAAAACCATCTATGACACGGGCTAGGGACTTGTATCAGTCTATACAAAAAGAAAAGCATGGGTGACTCAGGAAGACAGCCACAGGCCTCCCATCTGACTTTCTCCAGACTGTCACCAAGTTACACACTAGCCACCCTTTCAAGAGGCAGAGAGAGAGGGTGGGAAACTCATGTGTTTCAAGTTAAGTCATGAAGTTTAAAAGTTCATATTACCAAAAAAAGTCCCCAAATAGATCCCATTGTGTGTATGACTTTACTGCTCACCCAAAGATGGAATTTCAGCTCAGTAGGGAAATGGATGAGCTGTTTCATAAATGGATCTGGCACAGTTGGCCATCCAACTGGAAGACTATCAAGCTGGACCCTGTTTTATACTGCATATAAAAATAAATGCCAGAACAATGAAAGATTTATTTATTTTTTTAAGTAATGCAATTCAGGGGCGCCTGGATGGCTCAGTCAGTTGAGCGTTCTACTCTTGGTTTCAGCTCAGGTCATGATCTCAGGATCGTGAGATCAAGCCCCATGTCAGGCTCCACACTTGGCAGGGAGTCTGCTTGAGATTCTCTCTCTCCCTCTGCCCTTCCCCCTTCTTGTACTCTTTCTCTCTAAAATAAATAAATAAAATCTTTTTCTTTTTTTAAAGTAATGCGGGGCACCTGGGTGTCTCAGTTGTTAAGCGTCTGCCTTAAGCTCAGGTCATGATCCCAGGGTCCTGGGATCGAGCCCCACATCGGGCTCCCCGCTCTGTGGGAAGCCTGCTTCTCCCTCTCCCACTCCCCCTGCTTGTGTTCCCTCTCTTGCTGTGTCTGTCTCTGTCAAAAAATAAATAAAATCTTAAAAAAAATAAAATAAAAAAGTAATGCAATTCAAATCTTACCAAAAAAAATATATAGATTATATGTACATGAAAATTTCTCTGCCAAAACAGGCAACCCAGAAGCTATGAAGAAAAGGGACATCTGACTATGTAAAATTTTTAAATTTTTGAGTGGCAAAAGGGACTACAAACAGATTGGATATACAGATAGCAACTTTGGAAAAAGAGGTTTGCCATGCTGATGAGAGACAAAGGCAAAGGGTTCATATCTACTAGACTGGATCATATGAAATTGCTGTTTTTATTGGTCAAACAGTAAAGTAGCAGCCATTTCATTTAATTCAACCTAATACAGTATGGATAAGAAAAGAAGAGAAATAGACAAACGGAAAAAATTGATAAAAAGAAGGCATTTACTGCAGAGAGATCTAGTTGCTCCAATTACTATCCCCCCTCTACCTGATCCTTCTCATAAACAAAATCCTGTTTCTACTCAGAGTAGTAAGTCAGAAATGGAATTTCTTAGCCTCCCCTGCAGCTAGGTGTAGCCACCTGCCTAAGTTTCACTCAGTATATGCAAGCAGGAGTATTGTGTGTTAAGTCCAAAACATCTCCTTAAAGGGGGGGGAGTGCCCCCCACCTTTGTGCCTGCCTCTCTCTTGCTGCTTGGAAATGGGGTGTGATGCCTGGTGCTCTGGGAGCTGTTCCAGAGAGAGAACAAAATGGAGACCTGGAAGACGTCTGAGTCACTGAACAAGTTTGCAAAGCCACAATACCAACCTTGCAGTTCCTACCTCCAGAATCCTCATGGGAGACACACAAACTTCTATCCAATTTAAACTTCTGTGATTTGGGGGTTTTCTGCTACATGCAGCCGAACCTAACCCAATTAACACAGCAATTCACAGAGGAATACATTTACATGATCAACATAAGAAGGTGTTCCCACCTTTTTATGACTAGCTAGAAAAATTTACATAAAAGAAACCAACAGATCACTTTATAGCCATCAGACTGATTAAAACCAATATAAGTGTTAATATGCATTGTGGGCAAAGATGCAGGGAAAGGGGTTCTCTGAAGATTGTTGCTGAAATGTGAATTGTTGCAGTCCTTTTTGAAAAGCAACCTGGAAACACCTAATAAAATTAAATCTACCTATGCTCTTCAATCCAGCAATCCCATTCCTGGGACTCTAACTCAGAGTAATGAAAGAACCCGTATCTATGTAAGGCTGTATTTATGTGGACGTTATCTGTAGCAGAGCTTATATTTGAAAAAGAGGAAACAAAGTGAATGCCATCGACAGGTTGGATGAATTATGTTTCGTTCACGCCTTGAACAATGTTGTCTGAGGTCTGCTTCTCTGAGAGATGAACGCTAAGGCTGAGATTGGCAAACAGGAGGGTTATTAGGAAGTGCTCTTGGGCTTTACCTTATAAGGAGGCCTCTGCCAACCCTTGGAGAACTGGAGCCTGACGGGCTGTTCAGAGTTGTCCAGAATTGAGCTCAAGGGATAAGCCTTGGCACCTCCATGTTAATCCGTCATTGGGATGCCTCCCCAGGATGGAACTTAACCTCCGGCAGATAGCAATCCCCAGAGAGAGACTCAGCTCTGACCCATCAGTGACCAACAATCCTGGCAGCTAGGTGGGTACATTTTACCATAGCATCCACCACTGTCCACCCCTTGACCCACTTGGGTCCACTTGATTCATGTAGCAAATCCACTTCATCTGGGAAGAGCTCCTTCAAGATTCCAGTGGGTCTCTTTTTCTGAGATTTTGGAGCTGGATCACCTGCTGACCAGCAGTGGTGGGAGGGGGGGGCACTAGTAGCCTCTGGCATGCTGCCATGCTACAATGTCAATGTCATGGGTGGGGAACCGGGGTGGGGTATTAGTCAGCTCAGGCTGCTATAACAAAAATACCATCAACTAGGAGACTTAAAAATACAGACATGTATTTCTCACAATTCTGGGGGCTGGGAAGTCTAAGATCAAGGTGCTTGACCAATTTGGTTCCTGGTGGGAGCCCTCTTCTTGGTTTACAGACAGATGCCTTCTTTCTGTGTCCTCACCTGGTGAAGAGAGAGACTCCTATCTCTTCTTACAAGGACATTAATCCCATTCATGAGGGCTTCCCCCTCATGACCTAATCACCTCCTGAAGGCCCCACCTCTAAATACCCTCTTATTGGGGATTAGGTTTCAGCATAAATCTGGGGTGGGGGGACACAGTCTATAGCAACTTCCCGGTTCCAAAGATGAGGATTATTTTTACTATACTGTGTATTCATTTTCTCAGGCTGTTGGAACAAAGCACCACAGAAAGGGGTGCTTAAACAACAGAAATTTATCATCTCACAGCTCTGGAGGCTGGAAGTCCAAGATCAAGATGTTAGTAGGGTTGATTCTTTCTGAGGGCCATGAGGGAAGGATCTGTTCCAGGCCTCTCTCCTTGCCTTGTAAATAGCCATTTTCTCCCTGTGTCTCTTCACATTGTCTTCCTTCTATGTCCACATCTCCCCTTTTTTGTAAGGACACCAGTCATATTGGATTAGGGTCCACCCTGATGACCTCATTTTTAACTTGGTTATACCTATAAAGACCTTATTTCCAAATAAGTTCACATTCTGAAATTCTGGGAGTTAGGACTCCAAAAGTATATATTTGGAGTGGGGGAGGGGATACAGTTCAACCCAGAACATACTATGTCCACTGGCTGCCACAAATGGCAGGTAAGGTTGGGTAATATGGGGATCCCCCATGCCCCACTGTCTCATAGAGACAACTCCCTATAGAGTTATGACTAGGCTAGATCAGCATGGTCTTCACAAGTGAGTCATATTGTAGAACATTGAAATTTTAGATTCTATTCTAGTTTTTGTTTATCCCGGTGTCATAATTGTTGGGTTTTTACATTTTTGCTTAGTTGCCTATGTTTTTATTAACAATCTAATCCAAAACTCACTGCCAGTCTTTCTTAATACATTCAGACACATCTGGCTTGCTTCCCATGCCTAATACACACCCTTCACCACCACCCTTTCTCCTGTGATGGAGTCTCTGTTTCCTGGATGCCCTTTCACTGCTTTTGTTTTACTCCCTTGTTTTATGGGAGCACATACTTCAGTAGCATCCTAAGAAAAGGTTTATGGGAGGTAAATTCTAGAGGATCCTACATGTCCAAAATGCTTTTATTCCATCTTCTCACTTACTGGTAGTTTGGATCTAAAAATTCTGGACTGAAAACCATTTCTCTTCATAGTTTTGAAGACATAGCATAATTGTCTTCTTCCTTACAGTGTGATCATGAGAAGTCTGAAGTCATTCTTATTCCCCATTCTTTTATTTTGTCATTGCCCTTTTGAGGTTTGTAAGATAGTCTCTTTGTAAATTAGGTTCCTGGACCCATTTTCAATGTATGAGGATGGGGGGGTAGGGGGTGGGGAGCACAGGGGAGACCGTCCCCACACCAACAAGCAATTCTCAGGATACCAGTGGGTGCCGTACAATTGAGTTCAACTCTGACACTATCTACCCAGAGATAGCATCAGATTCCACAGGTAAGGGTTCGGTCCTACACAACTGTTCCCCCCACTTGAGGCATCAGTTGTCATCCAGGTGGTTACCTGTACTTCTAACTGACCAGCTACAGATTGGAGATTCCCACAGCTTCCTCCTTGAACTTCAGGTGCCAGTTGCAAGTCCAAGTTGTTACCTGTCTGTCTGACTGGATACAGCTTGGAGGTTCTGAAGACTCCCTCCTCAGGTTAGATTAATTTGTTGGAGTGGCTCACAGAACTCTGAGAAATTTTTTACTTACTAGATTACCAGTTTATTAAAAAGGATATAACTCAGGAACAGCCAGATGAAAGAGATGTGCATAAAGCAAGGTGTAGGGAATGGGCACAGAGCTTTCATTCTCTCTCTCTGCCCACCACTGTCCCCAAATTTCCCCATGTTCACCAACCTAGAAGCTCTCTGAACCCTCTTCTTTTGGGTTTTTATGGAGGCTTCATTACATAGGCATTATTGATTAAATCATTGGTCATTGACTATTGATTCGATCTCCAGCCCCCCTCCTCTTCCCAGAGGTTAGGAGAATGGGGCTGAAAGTCCTGACCTTCTAGTCACATGGTTGGTTCTCCTGGCAACCAGGCTCCATCCTTAGGGGCTTAAAAAAAAAAAAAAAGACAACAACAACAACAAAAACCCACCTCATTAACATAACAAAAGACACCTTTATCACTCTCAACAATTAAGAAATTCCAAGGGTTTTGGAAGCTATGAACAAGGAATGGGGTTGAAGACCAAATATATATTTCTTATTATCAATCAAAGTATCACATTTTGCCACCAGTATTTGAAAATGCCTCCAGGAAGTGCCTTAGATGTGGATCTATTTTGTCCTTTCAAACTGAATACTCCTGTTCTTTATCTGGAGGATTTTCTTGAAATGTATTTTTGATGATTTCTTCCCCTCCATTTTCCCTGTCCTGTCTTTATGAAACTGCCATGATTTTGATATTAGACTAATTTTCTTACATTTTTCCCTTCTTATTTTCCATCTCTGATTTTTTGCTTTACTTTCTGGAAGAATTTCTCAACTTCATATTCTAAACTATTTAGTGTTTATTTCTGCTATCATATTTTCAATTTTCAAAAGTTCTTATTTGTTTCTGGAATATCCTTTTTTAATTTTTTAAAAATATTTTATATACTCATTTGAGAGAGAGAGAGAGCACAAGCAGAGGGAGAGGCAGAGGGAGAGGTAGAAGCAGACTCCCCACTGAGCTGGGAGCCTGACGTAGGGCTCGATCCCAGGACCTGGAGATCATGACCTGAGCCGAAGGCAGATGCTTAAACATCGTGAGCCACCCAGGCACCCTAAGGAATATTCTTTTTCTTAATAGTATCCTGTTCTTGTTTCCTGGGTCTGGTATCTTCTTTCATTTCTTTCCTTCTTTCTCCCTGTATAATGTTTTACCCAAGTTGCTTTTTCTCTGTATGTTCTGATCACTATCATTCATGTCAGAGACTTTCTTCAGATGTCTGCTAATTGATGATTATCCATGTTCATGTTAAAGTATAAAAGACCAAAAACCTGCTTGGATGTCTCAAGCCATGGTCAGCTTATAGACATGGAGCATTACAGTAGGGCAGTTTTCTGGGCTTGGCACTATTAACATTTTGAGCTGGATAATTCTTTTTCTTTGGAGGGGGTGGGGGAGCATTCTTGTGCAATGTAGGATGTTTAGCTGCATCCATAGATACCAGTACCGCCCCCCCCACACACACCAGTCTGTCATTCCTCCCAACAAGGATGAGTCTGGGGGAGGCAGGAGGGGTGCCTTTGGACATCTGGGTGGCATTTTTGTACTGCTGTCAGTGAAGAAGTAGGTTCTCTGCACTATGGGAATGGATATGTGCTGAATTCTGACTCCTCTGGCAACATGGAATCTTGGGCAATTTTAGTCTGCTCAGGCTGACATGACAAACACCACACACAGGATGGCTTGAACAGCAGATTTATCTCCTCATAGTTCTGGAAGCTGAAACTCTGAGATCAAGTTGTCAGCAGGGCTGGTTTCTCCTGACTTTTCTCTTTGGCTTGTAGATGGCTGACTTTTTTTTTTTTTTCTTTTTGTGACCTCATATGATCTTTCCTTTGTGTACACATCTTTCTCTGTGTGTCCAAATTTCCTCTTCTTGTAAGGACACAGGTCAGATTGGCTTAGGATCCACCCTAATGGCCTCCTTTCAACTGAATCACCTTTTTAAAGACCTTATCTCCAAAGATGGTCACATTCTGAGGTCCTAGGGTTTGGGACTTCAACATCTGAATTTAATGGGAGACAAAATTCAGCCCGTAACAGGCAGGCTGTTCAATTCTTCCAATAATAGTGCCCTTTCCAAAGGTGTCAGGACAATTAGAGGTGGCCCTGGTCTTGGGCCAGCCTACCCCAAGCCATTCCCAGCCTTCTCTCATTTCACTTTGTAAGGCAGCAGCAACAAGTCTGTTTCTGGGCTGTGCTTCCAGGCTCACAGGCTAGCTGGCTTCCTGCTGGCTCAACTGATGGGAGGTGGTGGCATAGTTTGGAGAGCCTGAAGAGGTGAGAGGCCTGAGCGTGTCCCTTCCCTTCTTCCTGCCTCACAAGGTAGCCACACACACAGCATTTCCGTCTCTTCTAAGGTTCCAGCTCCCACTGAGCAGGCGTGTATGGTTCCCTGGACTCCCATAACACCACTCCCTCCCTCTGGCCCCAGCCTAGAGGGATGGTGAACAACCCCTCCCACCCCGTGGCTAATCTCTGGGCTGTCCTAATGCCCCCCATTTGCTTATCCATCGCCTGTGACCCCAATCCTGGCATGCAGGTCCCTCCAATGTGAGTATTCTGAGTGATTTCTTGGCTAAATCCTGACTGATACAGAAGTACTTTTTCCTGAAAGGATTTGAGGCTGGAAATAATGCTGAAAGGGTTAGAAACATAACAGACATATTCAAATCAGGTAAATAAATGTTTTGTTGAGCCCCTTCTGGGTTCTAAGCATGGGCTTAACAAGATGTTTACAACCCAGTATTCAACACCTACTATGTACATATGGGATGCATCAGCTTAAAGTCTGTTTTAAGTCTAGAACAGTCCTGCTGAGGGACCCAGACATGCTCCTGTATGTAATCAAATCTTCCGTAGCTTGAGGGTCCATTACCGGAGTACCTGCAAATTTCACAGATCTGTACCCTGAGCTGCAATGACACAGAACTTCAACCAAAACATCCTTCCAGACAGCAAACCCTGACAGTCCCACCGGGACATGGTGAAGAGTCTTCTTTGAGGGAGGCTCAGCTGAGGAGCCCAAGGTCCCTCCTTTACCCACCTTTGCTGCCGGTGGCCTCTAGCCTCACTCCCTCCCCAGACCCTGGCCCCGGGTCCTGCTTCCTGCTTCCAACTGCTGCTCCTGGCCCTTCTGTTTGGGTGCAGCATTCACCCTGTGCTCCCTGAAATATTACTGGATGCAGCGTCCTCCTGGACCTTCCCCTGGGACACAGACCCCGTCTTCAGTGAGAGACTTGCCCCCTGCTGCTCCTGGCCCACCATCACCTGTGGAGAAACTTCAGGTCCGAGGGTCCTGGCTGGAGTGTCTGGGAAGGCAGAGGGTAGGGAGGCAAAAGGGGTCTCTTTGGCGGTATCCCTGCCTCTCTTCATCCCCTCCCTAGCTGTCATCCTCCTGGCCAAGCCAGGAGTTGATGTAAATGGTCAGAATATTTGCAACTTACCAGGGCCCTTTAGAGAACAAAAAAGGCAGCCTGCAGATCAAGGCAGGCTCCACGCTGGCTCTCAGGCACCACAGGCAGTGAGACCCTTGGGCCTCGCCGTCCAATAAGAACATAAGTGAACCAGATGCAATTTTAAAACTTCTTGTGGCCACATTAAAAAATAGCTGAAAGAAAAGGTGAAATTGATTCTAATAATATTTTCTGTAACCTAATATATCTAAAATAGTATTGCTTTAGCAGGCAATTCTCTTTTTTAATTTAAATTCACTTAGCCAACGTATAGTACATCATTAGTTTCAGATGTAGCGTTCAGTGATTCATCAGTTGCGTGTAACACCCACTGCTCATCACACCACATACCCTCCTTGATGCCCATCACCCAGTTACCCTATCCTCCCCACCCACCTCCCTTCCAGCAACCCTCAGTTTGTTCCTCAGAGTCAAGAGTCTCTCATGGTTTGTCTCCCTCTCTGATTTCTTCCCATTCAGTTTTCCTTCCCTTCCCCTATGATCCTCTGTGCTGTTTCTTATATTCCACGTATGAGTGAAACCATATGATAATTGTCTTTCTCTGATTGACTTATTTCCCTTAGCATAATACCCTCCGGTCCTATCCACGTCAATGTAAATGGCAGGTATTCATCGTTTCTGATGGGGCTGAGTAATATTCCATTGTATATATAAACCACATCTTCTTCATCCATTCATCTGTTGAAGGACATCTCGGCTCCTTCCATAGTTTGGCTACTGCGGACATTGCTGCTATGGACATTGGGGTGCAGGTGAGCAGGCAATTCTTACAAAAATTATAAAAGATTGGTCCCCTGCACAATACCAGGGCACTGGAAGGAGATGGGGACCATGGAGGTGTTGCATCAGACTCTCAACCTGGGCATAACTCCCAGGTACACCCAGGGAAGACAGAGCTGAGTTTAAAGGTTGGCGGGAGTAAGCAAGGGTATTAGAAAATTGGCCGGAGGGGCTGGGTGGAGAGGGGTGGCTGAGGTTTTGCTCCTGAGAGGGACGACATGGAGGTAAGATGTGTCTACGCAGACTTTAAACACTCTGCTGTATACACCAACGTTTTGTGGGTGTAGCTTTTCAGGGAACCCCAAACTGGGTTCCCCACCAAGGTGACAATGACAGAGCAGCCCCAGCCTCCAAGTGAGAAGGGGAGGGCAGGCAGAAGTCAGCCGGGGATGACCTGGTGAGCACCACGGGGATCCACCCGGGAGCTTGGGCCAGGCGCTCAGCAGGTCTGAAGGGTGGTGCTCCCTGCTCCCTGCTGGCGTCTGAGCACTACCCTTCAGACCTGCTGAGCGCTGCCTAGGACGCCGTGCCTGGTTCATCAGGCTCCCAGTCTCGGGCAACTCCTCATACTTTGGCCCAGGGGAAAACTGACTCTGACACAAATAAAGCTGCCGACCCAGGAGCTTAAAACTCACCTGAGAAACCTGTCCCTGAATCAGAGCAGATCTGAGCCTCATGAACCATCTCCAGCTACCTAAGTTGGGGGGGGGGGGGATGCATTATTTAAAGGAAAATGGACTTTTATTGCCTTTATGGTTTCCCCTGTCATAATCATGAGAGCCCATATTCTCCGGATGTTCACTGTATGCCAAGCACCTTGCGAATAGCTGGACCAATCTTAGATCTCATCTCGTAGACAAGAAAACTGAGCCTTGCAGAGGTCATGGAATTTACCTACAGGTCCTAAGGGCTGGATTCGGAGCTGGACATCTGAGGGTTCAGGGGTAGAGGGTGTGGCTGCAACCAAGTCAGACGTCTGACTCCAGCCCCTGGGGCACTAACCACTGTTCGGTATGCCACCTCCTTATAACCGGAGTAAACATGTGTGGCAGAGACAAGTTTAAAAAAGGAAGCACAGGGGCACCTGGGTGGCTCAGTCGGTTAAGCGGCTGCCTTTGGCTCAGGTCATGATCCCAGGGTTCTGGGATCGAGCCCCGCATCGGGCTCCCTGCTTCTCCCTCTACCTGCCACTCCCCCTGCTTGTGCTCTCTCTCTCACTCTCTCTGACAGATAAACAAATAAAATCTTTTAAAAAATAAAAATAAAAAGGGAAGCACACATAAATAAGGCAATTATTAAGTCACCCAGGAGTAACCACTATGAGCATTCTGCCTTACAACCTCAGATGTGTGTGGGGTGATGTATGTCCTTTTCTCTTTTTCTAGAGATTTTTAAGACAGTGCTTGTTATTCATAAACATCCTTCCATGTGAATGTGTATTTTACAAGAGCGGGCTTTATTTTATTTCATAAATGAGCTACATGAATTCAACCCAATCCCCCTCCTGTTGGACATTGTGGGTTTTTTCCATCTCTCACAGTTAGAATAGCCTTGTAACAAATCTTGTTACATGTCCTACTTATTTCTTTGGCAAATTCCTAAATGTGGGAGACAAGATCAAAGCATATGCACAATGTAAAAGTTATTGCTATATAATGCTACAAATGTCCCAATTGAAACTCCCACCAACAGGGCCTGAGAGTACCTTTCCCCACCTGTGCAACCATGTGCCATATAATCCTTACAGATTTGACTTTTTCCAGCTTCTTACAGCTACTTGAATTTCCATTGATTTGACCATCTGTCAAGTTAACACCTTTTTTCCGTACGTATTTCTTTAGTGAATTGTTTGCATCATTTGGCCAATTTTTCCATGGAGTGTTTGGATTTTTTTTTCTTTTTTCTTACTGAGATCTGAATGCCTTTTATATGTTAAGGATATTAACATATCAAAGATAGCAAATATTTTTCCCCAATTTGCTATATGCTCTTTGACTTTTTAATGATTGGTTTTTTCTGTGCTAAATGCAATATATTTTTTAAACCTTTTTTTTCCTACCACTCTCCCATGAACAACTAAAGCTGCCTCGGGTAACTCCACACAGAGGTCTGACAACTGTCTTGGCCTCTGTGATGAACTAGCAATATCTGCCAAGGCGTGGGCAGGGAGCATTTGCCTTGCAGACCACCACAAGAGAGGGAGACGTTGTGTCCCAACCATGAAAAGGGAAGGTCCAAACTATGAAATTGTGCTAAGACAACAGACATAAACTGAAAATGTTCCCAGCAGAAGGGATGTATGGCCATCCCACAGCAGCATAGAGGAGGGGACCAAGGCCCAGAAGACTTATGGGCTTCCATCAAGGTCACACAGCTGGTTAAGTGCAGACCTAGCCTTGGACTCATTCATCTTTCACCTTCAAGGCTACAGCTAACCTGCTGTGCCCCCTCAGGCAAGTCCCCTGTGTTTCTGGGTCTTAAATTCCTCTCTATAAAATTCAAAGTTGCGGCTTAAGAAATTCTAATGACTTGGCCAGTACAAATCTCTGCTCTCTACGCACTGGAGTTTTGAAACATCTAGTGAAAGCTGGTCACTCAGCATCTGTTCCTTTCCATCTTCTGCCCTTCCTGGGAAAAGGTCGGTGTCTTAGCTCGGGCTGCCATCACAAAATACCACAGACCGGATGGCTTCGATAACAGGACTTTATGTCTCACAGTTCTGGAATCTGGAAGTCCAAGACCAAGGTCCATCAGGGTTCAGATTCTGGTGAGGGCTCTCTTCCTGGCTTGCAGATGGCCACCTTCTCACGGCATCTCCACATGGTCTTTCCTCTCGAGTGTGAGTGAGCAGGGAAAGAGAGAGTGACAGCAAACTTTCTGCTGTCTCTTCTTACAAGCATACTAATTCTATTGGACCAGGACCCCACCCTTATGACCTCACTTAACCTTAATTACCTCCTTATAGGCCCTCTGTCCTTGCAGGCCTTTTGTCACATTAAGGGTTAAGATTTCAACATATGAATTTAGCAGGGACACAATTCAGTCCATAGCAGGTGACACAGGGGAGAGGATGCTCTAGGTTTGGCAGGAATTGGAGGACCATCTGAGTAGGCCTGTCGGCTTGTGGAGGATTGACTGCAGCTTTCTCAGTGCGGGAGTAGTGGGACTGTCCTTGGCGGATGTGACCCTGACATACTTCAGAGGATGAGCCATGTTGCTCCAACACCTCCTCTCTGACCTCACCTGGGCCTGAGGAACTGCATCTCAGTCAGCCTAGCCAAAGGCCTGGAGAGAAAACCAGGGCATGTTTCTGCAGGAACTGTTCACACATTTTAAGCAAGCATCCTGGCTGAGCTGGGCCAGTGGAGAAAGCAAAGTTGAGTTTTGCTCAGAAGCTTTTATAAGACCATGGGCTTTTGTAGTCTGTCTGAAGTTGGATTCTGCCTCTTTTACTGACTAGCTATGATGTCTTGGACAAATAATGTAATCTCTGTGCCCAAAGATCTAAGTTAGGAATTGCAATAGCTGCTACTAATGGGAATCTTTTTTTTTTTTTTAAGATTTTATTTATTTATCTGACAGAGAGAGAGCACAAGTAGGCAGAGTGGCAGGCAGAGGCAGAGGGAGAAGCAGACCCCCCGCTGATCAGGGACCCCGATGTGGGGCTCAATCCCAGGACCCTGGGATTGTGACCTGAGCCAAAGGCAGTCGCTTAACCAACTGAGCCATCCAGGCGCCCTACTAACAGGAATCTTAACCTCTTAAACAATGGGGACATTGAGTTCTTTCCTGCACACTTTCCATCTTTCTGCTTTGCCATCCTTAGCACGTGGATTCCACCTCCAAGGCTGCCTCATGTCCAAGATGAGTTGCAGGTGCTCTAGCCATCACATCTTCATTCCAGGCAGTGGGAGAGAGGGTAAGCAGGACACACATATTTTACAGAGCTTTTCCAGATGTCTGCCTTTTAAACGTTTCAGAAGTCCCATCAACATTTTCCTCTTACATTGTCTGAAAGTTATTCACAGGGCACAACCTGTGGCAAGGAAGACTGGGAAGTGTAGTCTCAGTGTGGCATGTTGCTGCCCCAAATAATATTGGGGTTCTTTTCTGAAGTGAAAGATTCAAATGGATATTGGGTAGGCATCTTGCAATTTCTGTTAACACTCAGTTTTTTTCTGCCTGCAATTTGGGGATTGTAATAATACCAACCTCACAGGAGTGTTGTGTTGCCTTGTACCTAGTAGAGACTCAATATGTGTTAGCTAAATTATTGTCTATCAAGAGTGCATGAAGTGAAAAAGGAAAATAATGTTGGCATTACTATGAAGATAGTTTTGACCTCACAGACCCAATGAAAAGGTCTTGGTGGGTGGGGGGAGCGGTGCTGGATGGCTCAGTCAGTTAAGCGTGTGCCTTCAGCTCAGGTCATGATCTAGGGTCCTGGGATTAAGCCCCGCATCAGCCTCTCCACTCAGTGGGGAGTCTGCTTCTTCCTCTCACTCTCCCTCTGTGCTCTCTCTCTCTCAAATAAATAAATAAAAATCTTTTTTAAAAAAGAAAAGGTCTCAGGGGTTCCCAGGACTCCCAGATTACATTCTGAGAACTGCTGCTTAGAGAATCAGATTATCCTTGGAGGGACTTGCTCCAGCATGACACCGAAAGAACATACAACCATCCTTTTACCTTTATGAAGTTTGGATAATTTTTGTTAACAGATATGACCTAGTTTTTATTTTTCCAGGATCGAGCATAATCTGTAATGCCCTGTGTATGTCTTTGTCTTTGCTCATCTTAGAAGTGTAAACCCCATGAGCACTTGCCACTGTGTTCCAAAGCTTGACATGTGGAAGTAGATCCACAGACAGAAACTTGACAATGTTGAGCTTTACCGACACCCTATGCTCCTGGAAAACAGTAAAGGTTAAGACCTCCCCATCCCAATCCACCCATTGTGTTCTGGAAAATAACTCATTGCAAAGAACCACCCTTCCTTCCCCGTATGACTTAAATAAGACTCAGGGATGCCCTCCTTGTTTACCCATGACAAGGCCAGACACAAACCCTCTAAATTCTTTCTTTGCCTCATACATGGTTAGCTGAGCCTCTTGTCCCCACTGATCAATCAGAACAAAATGCTTGTTTTAACCAAAATTCCATGAAACCTCTCTCCTTCATCCAGGCCCCTGAATGGACTTTAGCCTACCCTCAGCTTGAGCCACTATACAGTCCCTCTTTGAGAATAGGCTGGCCTCAGGTAGAACGTTCTCGTATCTACTTATCCAGTTCTGCCACCCTTTTGTCCTACTTCCCCACACCTGGTTCTTTTTAGCCTTGCTTACTCCTCTCTATAAAAGAAAAGCCCTTTCTAACTCTTGAGATGCTTGCAGACCTTATAGTCAGAGGGTTCTCCCTATGGCAAATCTTTTTCTCCCCTTGCAATAATCTTTTTGAATAAAATCTCTCCTAAATCTGGATTTGTTTTTTATTGGACATGCTGAATGGAAGAAACAAGTGTAACAGATCGGAGAGTGGCTATATTAATTCAGCTTTGCAGATTCTGATCTGACTCCTCTCCCTTTTAATCACATTCTTACATTCTGATGCCTAGACTTGCCAAATCCACCAGCCCATGACCAAGCCCTTTGGGCCAGGAGCACAGCTGTGGCTGACAGCGGGGCTTTACACATTAGGATTTGGATTGTGGTGCTGGCCCTCCCCTCCTCTGTACCTTGGGTCAGGTCACTTAATGTCTCGCCTGTTGAGCCACTATTTACTAAGTGTAGGCTTTGAACTGGACACAGGTTGTAGTGAGCAAAACAGACGATAATTAGGGACAGGAGGATTCGGACAATAAAACAAGTAAATCAACTGAGAAGTGAGATGAAGAAACAGAATGTCCTGACAGAGCATGGAGGGAGCACCCAGGTATATGGGGTAGACAGGGAAGGCTCTGCTGAGAAAGTGGCTTATCTGAGGCCCAGGGGCCCGAAGGTCCAGCCATACCAGCAGCTGAGAGAAGGCTATTCCTGTGAAGGGCCAGGGGTGGGACATCTGGGTGTTTAAAAGCCAGAAAAAAGGGGAGAGTGGCTGAAAGGAATGAGTAAATGGCAGAGAATGCACTGGAGCCCACTTACGGTCCGGGCCTTTGTCTGCCAAGATAAAGAATTCTACTTTTATTTTAAGTAGGATGGAAAGCCATAAAAGGGAGAGATCTTACTGTTTTAATCCTTTTGCTTTGTGGTTTAATTTGATTATTACTGAAATTTCATTTTTCTTCCCTATTAACCATTTGTATACTTTGGCGAATTGTCTGCTTATGCTCCCCACCCATTTATCTACTGGGCTGTGAAGTGACTTTCTCATTCATTTGATGAGGTTTGTCTCAATTAAGGATTTTAATCTTTTGTGGTGTTTGTTGCATATATTTCCCCCTGGTTACTGATTGCTTTTTAATTTTGCTTTCCTTTTTGGGGGTTGAAATTTTAAACCTTTGTGCTTTAGTGTATGAGAAGGTTCACCCATCACTATTAAGCTTAAGGAGTCCCCCGCCATCGACCTTGGGTAAATTGTGTTGTTTGTGATCCGTGTTGTCGTGGTTCAATGGTTTACATTGGTGGCCTTTTCTATTTTCGTGTGCGCGGAGGACCAAACTCCTCCGGTGGTGGGGAGGACTTCAAGATGTGGAGACCCCTGGCCCACCCCGGCCGAGCCAGAGCGGGGTGGGGAGCCCTTCCCAGCCGGAGGCCGCAGCAGGTGGCACCCACTCTCCTGCGAATCCGCCCCCTCGTTACACAGTTGACACAGAGGGCGGGGCCAAAGTCCTCTTCTACAGGTGAGAAAGCTGAGGCTCAGCAGAAAGCTGGGAGGGGGAGGTAAGCCTACAGCAGAAGCAAAAACTGCAGCTGGGCAGAGCTGGTGCCCGGGTGGCGGGCAGGGGGGCGGGGCGAGGGTCCGGTCGGAGAGCTAGAGCCCCGCCCCTCCCCGGCCCCGCCCCCCCGCCACCTTTCCTGTACTGACCTCTCAGCACAGCCCGGCTCATTCCGGAGCCCGCGCAGCGCTGATTTCATTGGCTGCCTCGCCGTCCCCGCCCCCTGGAGACCTGCTGATTTTCGTAGCCAATCAGCAGGCACGGCGGCGGCGGCGGCGAGTCTCGGCGGAGACCGGGTGCTGAGGTACCGGGGTTGGCAGGAGGGGCCGCGGTCCTGGGAGGGGGACCGCGCGGGCCCTCAGCGGCGCCGCGGCTGAGAGGTTGGGCCACCCTCCTGCCTCGGGGGCGAGCCACCCTCCTGCCTCCGGAGGGGCGGCGACCGCCACCGTCCGGGGCTGGCCGGAGGTTGTTGGGGTTGAGGGCAGAGGTCGGAGGTCGTGCCTTTGTGGAATGTTGGGGTCCCGCCCGTCTAAGCCTAGGAGCGGGCCGCGCCCCGTTTTGTTTTTGTCAGCGCCTGTGTGGGGACCGCCCTCCTTGCACTGAAAGGGCTCTGAGGGAAACAGGCCTGGGAGCCGCCAGGGCCCCTCGCAGGCCCTGTGCTCTGAGGGGAGGCCGGCGGCCCTCGGGTCCCCGAGGACGGCCGCCGCCTCCCTCCTGCCGGCCCGCGGGTCTGGAGGGTGCGGGCAGGAGGGGGAGGGCGGCACGGTCGCGCGGGGGCCACTGGCTGCCCCCGAAGGCGCCGCTCCCCTGGGCTCCGAAGGGCCCCGCGCCAGCGCTTCTGAGGCTGTCATTCCCCGTGTTTGAGATTTCGTTTCTGGAACCTCACTCGGACGGTCCCAAGAGGGGAAAGCGGGTAGTGTGGCTTTTGCACTTGGCTGGAGGTGAAAATAAAAACCAGGCGCGGGATGTAATGAAGGCAAAGGGACCTGTGAGAAAGTGGACGAATTTCTGAGCTCGACAAGAATTTTCTGCCCATCTTGGCCCACATACTACGTAGTTCAAGCCTGGGGTATTGGAAATCAGAGTATTTTATTCTCCTAGTTCTCATAAGCAAGTGCCCTTAGTCTTGACCTTCTTGGCGAGGATGCTTTGGAATGTGTAAAGTACTGAACAAGAATTGTTTTGTACAAAAGTTCGAAGTTAAGATTCTCAGAGCAAGGAAGCTGGGAACAGCCCTTGCCTCTCATTGCAAGGATCCCAGCAGCTGCTTTACCCCTCTGAGACCAAAAAGAGAAGTCGTTTCTTTATCTGTGTGGGTTTTGGGGAGACACCAGCTATGGATGAGGAATAAGGGGGATGCAATTAGGGGAAAATGCTATTTTTATATGCCTCTCACCCACCCCATCTCAGCTAGCGTAGAACCCATTATTTTTTGTACTGATGGTGTCTGTTGAGTATGTACAATGATCAGGGAAAGGAGGAATCTCTAACAAGACACTTCTCTTTAATATAGCTGCAGAGCAGTGAATGTGCCTTATGTGGAATTAACCATGGGGTTTGGTTTTCAGTTGAGAATATGAGGCAGAAGGAAGTGTTAACCAAGACCTTCCAAGGCCCAGCCATTGTCTGTAGGACTCCGACCAGCCACGTTTACATGTTTGAGAACGGTGGTGGGGACTCGGGGGACTCCTCTGAGGAAGAGTCCCACCGCGTGGCTCTGCGGCCCCGGGGCAAGGAGCGCCAGAAGAAGGGTGCCCATCACCCTCCCCAGCCAGGAGCAGGTGACGTGGTGCTGCTACAGCGGGAGCTGGCCCAGGAGGACAGCCTCAACAAGCTCGCTCTTCAGTATGGCTGCAAAGTAAGAAACCCCGCAGGTGAAGGTGTCACCTGTCCCTCGGCTCCTGTGTGTTTAGAGGAACAGAGCAACTCACTGAAGGGTGGGGGCCCTTGCTGCCCCTTCCTGACCCCGCAGAGGTGGTTTGGAGAGGCCTCTTGTAGCCTTAAAGGACGCCCCCCTTCCCCCACCCATCTAGCCAGAGATGGAAGGCAGGTGGAAGTACTTTAAAGTCTGAACCTTGGGATCATGAAAAGTGAGGGTTAGGAATCTCACGTGTTGGGGCAGTTCCCTCTCTGCAGAGTACTTCTCTCACTGTCCCTCCAAACTGAATTTCAGAACCCCCCCCTTTTTTTTAAAGTAGGCTTCATGCCCAGTGTGGAGACCAGTGGGGGGCTTGAACTTGCAATCCTGAGATTAAGACCTGGGCTGAGATCAAGAGTCAGATGCTCAGGGGCACCTGCGTGGCTCAGTCGGTTAGGCCTCTGCCGTCAGCTCAGGTCATGATCCCGGGGTCCTGGGCTCGAGCTCCACATTGTGCTCCCTGCTCAGCGGGGAGTCTGCTT
>NC_138377.1:111216594-111226074 GCF_054177405.1 Leptonychotes weddellii
CTCAGGGGCACCTGCGTGGCTCAGTCGGTTAGGCCTCTGCCGTCAGCTCAGGTCATGATCCCGGGGTCCTGGGCTCGAGCTCCACATTGTGCTCCCTGCTCAGCGGGGAGTCTGCTTCTCCCTCTCCCTCTGCCCTTCCCCTGGCTTGTGCTTTCTCTCTCTCTTTCTCTCTCTGTCTCTCTCAAATAAATAAAATCTTAAAAAAGTCAGATACTCAGCTGACTGAGCCACCCAGACACCCCTCCAACCCCACACCTTTTTTTTTTTTTTTTCTTCTTTCAAGCACATTTTATTTAAGACCTACTAGGGCCAAAGATGCCAGGCAGAATTTATCCAAGATTTATTTGGTAGGCTTGCTTTTTTGGCTCCTTCTCTTTTTCTGATCCTTTCTTGCTGGTTGTAGCTTATTCGGTCAAGTTTTACATTCTCTCTTTTAGAACTGCATGATCTAGCCTTTGTACGCTGTGTATCTGTATAACCCTGTTTCTCTCTTTAATTATGTTTTTAGCATTCAGAGTGATTAACATGGCAAAGTAAGTAGGAAAGTATTTATAGAATTGCTGCATTTTTCTCCTAGATTGAAACTATTTATTTCATTTTGCTAATAACACTGTGTTACAACTTTCTGTGGCCTCCCCTGAGGCTGTCTAACCAATTTATTTGAGAAATCTTTTCCTCCTTAGTTTCTTATCATTTATCTAACAAGGTTCAAATGGTTAAACACATTGTATAGGATGTTGTGGTATTTCCCAGGGGAAATAAATAGGCTGGTCTCTAGGGACACAGAGTGGTCTCTCAATTGTACTGAGATTTATATTTGACTCTCTAAATAGGCATACTGTGTGGTTTATAGACATGGGCTGAAAATGAATCTGACCCTACACTGAGTGGATGCAGTGGGCTTCTTGGAATACTGATGTTTAATAAATCTGTGAAGACTATATATATAATGCCTCCGATAAGTAATCAGTTTTCCAGTTTAAAGTAAATATAAATTTGGTGTTAATTTATTAAAGGCAGAGACCATCAGGTCTCAAGCACCTTATGCTTTAGTTTCAAGACATGATAAATTACAAATGTCTGCCACCCCGATTCAATTAGATGATAAAAACAATTGCTCAATAAGTGAAAAATAATGGAGATGATTGGGTTTGAATAAGGTGCTATCTAAAGGTGTGTTGGCTGTATTTACACTCTAAAGTGGGCTTATGAGTTAAGATCTTAAAGTCCATCTCTAATGCTTTCAGTAAGTTCCAAACATTAGCTTGATGGAGGGTTTCTCTTTGACTTACATTCTGCACCACCCCTCCCTTAAGATTTGATTTTGGAAGGAGTTTGTCATGAACTTTGTTACTTTGTAAAACTCATAGTGCTGTTCCTTTCTCCTCCGGTAGTAAAATTAAAACAGAAGATTTCAGTCCCATACTTTCCAACTTGATTCATGATTCCCGGTATGTTTCTAATTATCATTAAGTGTTGTGAAATCCTCAAAGTGTATTACCCCTAGATCACTTCTATTTAAAAGATAAGTTTATATGCCATACAATACTTCTGGGCAAGAAAACATGGTAGAATCATGAGGACATACGTCTTAAAACGTTATTACAGTTAAAATAGGTTCTGAGTGTCTCTTGAGTTGGCCGAGGCTTTGTGTTTGGGGATTGCTAATGTAATCAGCTACTGAATTGGGTTCTTAATGTGGGAAGGAAGTCAGCCAGACGGGGGCACTGTTGCCTCAAAAGTTAAAAGAAGTAGAAAGGGCTATAGCTTTTTAAGTTGCCATGGTTGGGTTTCACCTAAAAACATTTTGTTGCGGTCACACTTTAAACAAACAAGAGACTCTTTTCCAAAATTGATCTTATGTTATTCAAACTTGTAAATCTGTATGGAAATGTGATGATTAAGCTACACATTCAGGCTGAGTTAAAGCCAAAAAAGTTACTCAGCCTAAACTAATTTTGTACATAGATGCAGTTTTCCAATATTCATCAGATTCTTAAGCGGGGTGGGCTTGGATCCTCTTTCATAGAGAGCTACTTTTTGGATATTCGTTCTAAGGAGTTTACATATTTCGTGATGTTTGTCTTCATGGCTTTCCTAGGTCGCAGATATCAAGAAAGTCAACAACTTCATCAGAGAACAAGACTTATATGCTTTGAAATCTATTAAGATTCCAGTGAAAAATCATGGGATCCTAACAGAGACCCACAAAGAACTCAGACCCCTCCTGAGCCCATCCTCAGAGACCAGAGTGACCTTTGAGGAGCAGCCAGACCCAGATAGAGCAGCTGTAGGCACCGGTGCCCTGCCCAGCCCACTGACGGATTTCTTTAAGGGCATTGACCAGAATATTGAGCACGCAGTGCAGTCAGAAATCTTTCTAAATGAAAGTTACTGTGTAGAGACCTCCAAGCAGCCGCTGCTCCCGGCTTCTCCGAAGACCCCGACAAATGGTGCAGACTGTGGAATTCAGTGGTGGAATGCCGTTTTTATCATGCTTCTAATTGGGATTGTTTTACCAGTGTTTTATTTGGTCTATTTTAAAATCCAAGCTACTGGCGAGATCCCCAGTAGCTTGAACACAACTGCTGTCCCCAATGGCTCGATGACCGTGAGTGCAGTTCCAGGGCATGTCCCCAGATTAGCAGTTCCAGTGCCGACCGTCCCCTCTTCAGACAGCCAGTTCAGTCCAACCACCCGGGCAGGGAACTAGCTCTTGTTGTTTCTAAAGACTCAGGCCAGTGTTAGCCTTCGGCCTCCTAATGCGCATCACCTGGCATTGGCCATATCTTAGGGTGCTGCATCTCCTTTTCTATGACATATGGACATGTCTCAGAAGCCAGTG
This sequence comes from Leptonychotes weddellii, assembly GCF_054177405.1. Classification (NCBI taxonomy): domain Eukaryota; kingdom Metazoa; phylum Chordata; class Mammalia; order Carnivora; family Phocidae; genus Leptonychotes; species Leptonychotes weddellii. Next base: position 111,219,440 of record NC_138377.1, read on the forward strand.
TTGAGTTCTCCAGAACACTCACCCTGGGGAATAGGCTCACCTAATCCAAGGCTGTGGGAGCCAAAACACCCGCCCCCTCAGCCCCCTGCATCCAGAAGGTGCAGCAAGGGAGACATGTGCACATGATACATGCCGTCTCTTGAAGGTATAGCATGGACTGGCACTGCGTGGGCCCCCATGTCGGAGGTGTTCGGAAGTTGAGGAGCGGTGTTAAACCTTCAGCGTGGGAGCCTCTGGGATCAGCTTTGGTGACGTGGCTGTTTGCAGTGTCCCCTGCCTGCTGGGAAGAGATGACTGGCTGTGACACATGGTGCTCTTTGTCCCCCTGGCAAAGGTGCTGTCCAGTAGCGGTGAACACCACCCTGTTTTGGAATAGGACAGATTATAAGAAGCCCTATGTCATGTTTGTCCCACCAGTTAGCCTTTTTAGAGGCAGTGTCACTTCTAGAATTGAAAAAGCCCTGAATCCGAATTGCTCTAATATCAAGTAAAGGGCAGTTCTCTTCCTTGTACTTCTAGAACTACTTAGTAATACCCAGGCCGGCTTTAAGGTGCTGCATGGTGTGGCCGGCACTTCCTGGCCGGAACATTTGGAGGCTTTTGCTCAGTTTCCCCTGAGGTGCATCCCCACTGCAGTGGCTGACCAGATTACCCAAGTTAGCATTCTTGGAAAGAATTCTTGCTGGCCAGTGACTGGAGCTGAGTAGGTGCAGAGAAAAAGATGAGTGCCTATCACCGAGGTCCCAACAGGTGACACTTCTAAGGCCGAACAGTCCGGCATTGCTGAGAGCGGCAGCCCCTGGGTGTACCTGGAAAACAGGCGTAGGGAGAATAGGTGTGCTTCGTGCTGCTTCCCTTACTCTAATCTTGGGAAGTCTAGAGCCATTGCCCCAGAATGGGCCTCAGTGTTTTTCTTCGGGTAAATACACTTTATATAGTGTAGCTCATGATGTTAAAAACCAAACCACTTAATGGAGGGCCTAGAGGTGACCGTTACTGTGAAGGCCATAAAAAGAGGGGTCAGGCTCCCATCAGTCTGAGGTTTTCCCATCTACACAGCAGCAGTCATGCTGGAGGCTCAAGGGAGGCATGGGTCGGCCTCTGAGGCCTTGCAGGTGGAGCAGGGGTACGTGAGGTGAGGGTGAAAGCCTGTTTGGCTGGAGCCCATCTCAGTCCCACGGAAGAATGGAAATGGGCTCACGTGGCTCGGAGAAGCCCGCCACCAGGGAGGAAAACAGACTGCACAAATGCTGAGCTTTGAGCGAGGTTTATGTCATTGGACACATCAGGCCTAGAGATGAATTGAGAAGATTTCATCATTGTAAGAGGAGGTGAGTGTTGCAGAAGAGTACTTGAAATTGGCTTCTCATTTTTCTCCTCTCAGCTATGTGGAGAACGATTTGCCCTGGGTTCACTTAGTAAATTTAAAGTATCTTCAAAAGTAAATCTTTTCTTCAAAACCAAAATGGTCTTCAGGATAAAATGAACTTGTGAATTTTTGCTACAGGAAATGTTTTGATCATGTGAATGCTTTTCCAGCCAAATGTTTGTGCTCACTATGCCCCCTGGAGGCCACAGGTTTCTCTAACATATCACCATTAACTTAACGAGGCAGAGCCCGGAATCCCACGGGAAAATGGCTTTTGCCAGGCAAAGAATAAATATCTGTATCCTTTACTTTTTAAAAATGGAATAAAATAATTTCTTCTGTGAAGGAAAATTGATTCTTCTTTTTTTTAATTGGGGAGGGGTGGTAATTCCGAATTAAAAGATGTGCAACAGTGTTGGAGAATATGGAGGTGTCCATGTCCAGAGGGTGAGGCCTGCCCAAGGGCTTGTGCTCAAGGTCACCAGAACAGGTGAAGAACAGAAGTGGTAAACCAGCACAGTCTCACTGATTGGTCTGTACAACGTGCTTTAAAGTGGTTTTAATAAGTATACATGAGAGATACCATGAAGCTCATTTTCTACACATTTTACTGCATTTTTTGTGTCTTGGGAGTTAACGTTTTAAAGAAGTAATTAGATTTGATAGGTCGTGTTCGGTCCTTTTGATTGAACTATAGTGCCCAAGATTGTGGACACCTAGGGAATCTACGTCGTCAGGCAAACGATGCTCCCGTTTTACCCTGGGGTGATAAGGCTGCAGAGACTAAGCAGAAGTCTCCGGGTCACCCAGAGCAGGACTGCCCAGCCAAGGCCATGCCACAATCCTTCCTTGGGAAGCTGGTTCTTTAAATTGCCTCTGTTGGGGTGCCTCGGTGGCTCAGTCATTAAGTATCTGCCTTCGGCTCAGGTCATGATCCCAAGGTCCTAGGATCGAGCCCCGCATCAGGCTCCCTGCTCTGCGGGAAGCCTGCTTCTCCCTCTCCCACTCCCCCTGCTTGTGTTCCCTCTCTCACTGTGCCTCTCTCTGTCAAATAAATAAATAAAATCTTAAAAAAAAATAAACTGCCTCTGTTAATAGTGAAGCCTTCCCAGGGTTGAGGAAGAATGATAAACGTTCTTATTTCTCTACATCCGCACCAACATTTGTGAACTCTTGTCATTTTGATGATAGCCATTCTAACAGGACGGGATATCTCACTGTGGTTTTGATTTGCATTTCCCTAATGGTTAGTGATGTTGAGCACCTTTTCATGTACCTGTTGGCCATTTGTATAATTTATTTGGGAAAATGTCTGTTCAGGTGCTTTGCCCATTTTTTAATTGTTATATTTATATATATTTATTTTGCTGCTGAGTTGTGTGAGTTCCTTATGTATTTGGGCTATTAACTCTTTATTGGATATATGGTTTGCAAATATTTTTTCCCACTCTGTAGGTTGTCTTCATTTTGTTGATTGTTTCTTTTGCTATGCAGAAGCTTTAGTTTGATATAGTCTCACTTGTTTATTCTTGTTTCTTTTACTTATGTTTTTGGTATTATATCCAGAAAATCATTGCTAAGACCACTGTCAAGGAGTTTACCACTAAGGAGCTTATATTCAAGTCTTTAATCCATTTTGAGTTAATTTTTGTGAGTGGAAAAAGATAGGGGTCTGCTTTCATTTGTTTACACATGAATATACATTTTCTCAGCACCATTTATTGAGGAGACTATATTTTCTCCATTGAGTATTCTTGGCTCCCTTCTCAATACGACTGTATATGCACCAATGTATTTCTGGGTTCTCACTTCTGTTGGTCTGTATTTGTTTTAATGCCATTACCATACTGTTTTAATTACTATAGCTTTTATAATATAACTTGAAATCAGGAAGTGTGATGCCCTGCTTTGTACTTCTTTCTCAGGATTCCTTTGGCTACTCAGAGTCTTTTCTGCTTCCATATAAATTTTAGGATTTTTTTTTCTACTTCTGTAAAATTTGCTATTAGAATCTTGATAGGGATAGCATTGAATCTATAGATGGCTTTGAATAATATGGAAATGTAAACAATATTCAGTTTTCTAGCCCATGAACACAGGATACCTTTCCATTTATTTTTATCTTCTTTCATCAATGTTTTATAGTGTTCAGTGTAGAGTTCTTTCAACCTCCTTGGTTAAATTTATTCTTAAATATTTGTTTTTGATGTTACTGTAAATGGGATCATTTTATTTCTTTTCAGATAATTCATTGTTAGTGTATAGACACACTACCAATTTCTATGTTAATGTTATATTAATAATTTTATGTTTATGTTAATTTTGTATCCTGGAACTTTACTGAATTCATTGATAAGATCTAACAGTTTTTTTTTTTTATGGAGTCTTTAGGATTTTATATATATAAAATCATGTCATCTACAAATAGAGATAATTTTACATTTTTTTTTTCAATTTCCTGCTTTTTATTTTTTTCTTGCCTGATCACTCTGGCTAGGGCTTCCAGTACTATGTTGAAAAGAGTGGTGAGAGTGAGCATCCTTGTTTTGTTCCTGATCTTAGAGAAAAAGCTTTCACCCCTTCATCATTAGGCATACAGTTAGCTGTGGACTTGTCATATATGGCCTTTATTATGTTGAGGTACATTCCTTCTACACCTTATTTGTTGTTAAGAGTTTTTATCATGAACAGATGTTGAATTTTGTCAAATGTTTTTTCTCCGTCTATTGAGAGGATCATGATTTTTGTCCATTTTGTTAATAAGGTGTATCACATTGATTGCATATGTTGAACCACCTTCCATCCCTGAAATAAATCCCACTTGATCATGGTGAATGATCTCTGTAATGTGCTGCTGAATTTGGTTTGCTGGTATTTTATTGAGAATTTTTGCACCTATAATCATAGGGATATTGGCTTATAGTGCCCTTTTCTGTCTTTGGTATCAGGCAGTGCCTGATACTTTTCTGCCTTTGGTATCAGGCCTCATAAAATAAGTTTGGAAATGTTCCCTCCTTTTTCTTTTTTTTTTTTTTTTAAGTTTGGAAAGTATTGGCATTAATGCTTCTTTAAATGTTTGGTAAAAGTCACTGTGAAGCCATCTGGTCCTGGGTTTTTCTTTTTTGGCAGATTTTTGATTACCAGTTCAATCTCTTTACTAGTAACTGATCTGTTCTGATTTTCTGTTTCTTCCTGATTCAGTCTTGGTAGATTATATATTTTTAAAATTTATTCTAGGTTGTCCAGTTTGTTGGTGAATAGTTGTTCATAGTAGTCTCTTATGATCCTTTGTATATTTGTGGTATCAGTTGTGATGTCTCCTTTTTCTTTTATAATTTTGTTGACTTGGGTCCTCTCTCTTTTTTCCTTGTTTAGTCCAGCTAAAGGTTTGTCAGTTTTGCTTATCTTTCCAAAGAACCAGCTGTTAGTTTTATTAATCTTTTCTATTGTTTTCCTATTCTCTATTTCATTTATCTGCTCTAATCTTTATTGTTTCCTTCTTTCTGCTAACATTGGGTTTACTTTGTTCTTCTTTTTCTAGGTTCTTAAAATGTTAGATTGTTTAAGATCTTGTTTCTTAATGTGGGTGCTTGTTGCTATGAATTTTCTTCTTATAACTACTTTTTGCACATATTCCATAAGTTTTGGTATGTTGTGTTTCCATTTTAGTTTGTCACAGGATAGTTTTTTATTCCCCCCTTTAATTTCCTCTTTGATCCATTTGTTGTTCAGGAGAGCGGTGTTTAATTTCCATTTATCCATGAATTTTCCAGTTTTCTTCCTGTTACTGATTTCCAGTTTCATACCATGTGTTCAGAGAAGATACATGATATGAGTTTAATCTTCTTGAATTTGCTTAGGCTTGTTTTGTGGCCTAATATATGGTCTATCCTAGAAAGTGTTTCAAGGGCACTTGGCAAGAATGTGTATTCTGCTGTTGTAGGATAATAATGTTCTGTATATATCTGTTAGGTCCGTTTGGGTCTATAGTGTTGTTCAAATCCACTGTTTTGTTTTTTTGATTCTCTGGATAATCTAGCCATTGTTGAAAGTGAGGTATTAAAGTCTCCAACAATTATTATATTGCTGTTTATTTCTCCTTTTATCCTCTGTTTTTGCTTTATATATTTAGGTGCTCCAATGTTGAATGCATAAATATTTACATTTTATATCTTTTTGATGGGTAGACCCCTTTATCTATATGTAATGACCTTCTGTGTCTCTTACCATTTTTAGTTTAAAGTCTATTTTGTTTGGTGTAAGTACAGCTACCCCTGTTTTGTTGTTTTTGTTTGGTTACTGTTTGCTTGGAATACCTTTGTCCATCTCTTCACTCACAGTCTGTGTGTCTTGAGGCTAAAGTGAGTCTCAGGTAGGCAGCATATCATTGGGTCTTGCGGTTTTTCTTTCTTTCTTTTTTTTTTTTTAATCTATTCAGCTATTTTATGTCTTTTGACTGAAGAATTTAATCCATTTATGTTTAAAGTAATTATTGATAGGTAAGGACTTACTGTTGCCATTTCAATAATTGTTTTCTGGCTGTTTTGTAGATCCATTGTTCTTTGTTTCTTATCCTATTGTCTTGTTTTGTATCTTGAGGTCTTTTGGTGTCAATATGCTTTGAATTCTTTATTATTATTATTTTTGTGTGTGTGATAACTACAGGTTTTCCCTTTGTGGTTACCATGAGGCTTACATAAAATATAACACCTTATTTTATATTTTATTTTTTATTTTTTTTAATTTTAAAAAAATGTTTATTATGTTAGTCACCATACAATACATCATTACTTTTTGATGTAGTGATCCATGATTCATTGTTTTCGTATAACACCCAGTGCTCCATGCAATACGTGCCCTCCTTAATACCCATCACCGGGCTAACCCATCCCCCCAACCCCCTGCCCCTCTAAAACCCTCAGATTGTTTCTCAGAGTCCATAGTCTCTCATGATTCATCTCTCCCTCTGATCTCCCCCCCCTTCATTTTTCCCTTCCTTTTCCTAATGTCCTCCATACTATTCCTTATGTTCCACAAATAAGTGAAATCATATGGTAATTGACTTTTTCTGCTTGACTTATTTCACTTAGCATAATCTCCTCCAGTCCCATCCATGTTGATGTAAAAGTTGGGTATTCATCCTTTCTGATGGCTGAGTAATATTCCATTGTATATATGGACCACATCTTCTTTATCCATTCATCTGTTGAAGGGCATCTCAGCTCTTTCCACAGTTTGGCTATTGCAGACATTGCTGCTATGAACA
>NC_138377.1:111226574-111274605 GCF_054177405.1 Leptonychotes weddellii
AACAGGGTCGGTTTCCTGATAGTGTTCAAAGTAAAGTTTAAAAAAAGCTTAAAAAGGGGAGTTGGGGGGGGGGGGGAGTATACAGTGAAATCAATTAGTACAACTGTGATTTTGATTTTCTTCCCCAGCTGCCTTCAGCTGCTTTGGTCCAGAGCGATGCTGGCAGATGAGGTCAGAAAGTGACTGAAGTCTAGGACACGTTCTCTAAAGCTGGGTGAGCTGCTTGTCAGTTTGGGTCGCCTGGGAAGCAGACGCAGATGGAGCTGGGAGCGCAAAAGATGTCTCGCAGGAGGGAAGGGGCGTACCCCAGCTGTGTGCAGTCACTGGCGGGGGGCTGGCTGAGAAGAGCTTGTCCTCAGCTCACACCCTGGGACAGCTGGGGACCAGGGCTCACCTCTCACACGCTGAGCTCAGCACGCTCTGCGGCGTGACGACACTAGCCTGCTGGCTCCGGCTCCCTCTCTGGACCCCCCTCACTCTTTGTGGAGGACGGGGAGACACGCCCGTTTCCGCAGTTCTACGACCAGGTGGTGCTCTGGCCCCTGCCGAGCGACTGGTCGGGCAGAGGAGAGCAGCCTGGAGGCTCCAGCTGGCGGAGGGCTCCAACTGAAAACTCCTCTCCGTGGCTGGTGCCAGTCAGGCCCAGAATGAGCTTAAAAGCAGGCTAAAGCCTAGAGGAAGGCACCCGAGGGAGCGAACCAGGAAATGGCAATGAATTGATTTTAAGTAGCTGCAGCTGGGATTAGGCTATTTTTAGCCACAGGACTCAACCAGCTTTCAAAACCTGCTAATAAGAGCCTCACTGTAGCCAGCGAGTAAAACCAGCACAAAAATTTAGCTTTTAATTTAACTGACAGCAAGAAACAGCTCAGTTAGGAGCTGGCTTAAAAGGCAAATCCAAGGAAGAGAACACTTTCCACTGCCAAGTTTAAGATAAGTTTTCACACTTGTCACTTTTGAAAATAATTCACTTAGTAAATCTGTCTTCTGCTGCCGCTCGCTCGGTATTGTGTGTGCATTTTGGGTAGACAGAACTTGCGTTCATTAGATTCTGTTTAACAGTAACCAACCCCCCCCCCCCGCCCCCCGCAAGTATATCCTGCAAGCAGTCGTCAGTAGAGCCTGAAGCGGCTTACCTGATCCGATCCGATCCGATCCGCACTGACTGCAGAACAGCCCGGCTGGCCGATGCTAGGCCCTGGAGGGCCTGCTGCTTCCTGCAGGGACCCGGGCGGCCCAGGAGGGCAGTTCTCAGGAGCAGCTATGGGCGAGGCTGGCGAGACGCCGCCACTGTTTCCTTGACTAAGCCTCAAAGTAAGTAAAGGGGATCTGCAGGTGGAAAAGGTCTTTGTGAGGGGAAAGGACAGGAGAGGCATGGGGGGGGGAGGGGGGCAAGGGGGCGACTGGCGGCAAACATGACAGAGTCTGGAGTACACAGGAAAAGCCAGTCCGTCTTTACTGTAGTGAGTGCAGGATACAAATAGTTTACAACAACCTCTAGCATTTTCTTAACCATTTGATAAAAAGTTCACTATAATATTTATTGTATAATGAAGAAAAAACAACACATTCAGGGAAAAATTGAGATTAACTTATTTTTCTTAAAAGGTTCATCTCAAGGATGGCAACAAAGTCCAGCTTGTGCCGCCAAACGGTTTTACATGATCAAACCGTGTACAGCTTCTTGTGTGAACTGTTGACTACAAACATTTACCAAATACATAAATCTCTTTTTAAAAAAGCCATTTTAAATATAGCAAAGCAGTGTCTTCTTGCACAGCAAAGTGAAGAAAGTTTCTACAGAGAAATAAAAGTTTTACATTTGTAAAATCTTTTTCACATTCTAATCATCTAGCTTCTTATGATCCAATGCCAGGAGTTTTCTGGTTCCTTATTTACTATGTATTTCTTGTGCGCATGATGGTTAATACAGAAAAGAGGTTAATGCTTTGTTAGTTGTCCTTATAGTTAAAGGAAATGGTAAAACATATGTTGTTCTTTCAGAACAAACCCCTGATTTAGTCTCTAACACAATGGACATAATTAGGGCTCAAAAGATGGAGTTTCGATCGGGACCATCTGCAGACATACAATGGTGACTCTCACTCTCAATGTAGGACTGGTTAGCGCACTGAGGGCAGGACAGCTGTGGGAAACCGTACTTGACCCAGTGCAGCGTCCTCTAAGCTTTTTTTGTTTTTGTCTTTTAGTAATAAAATACTTCATCTGAAGGATAAAATTTTCTTGTGATGGTGTCATACAAAACACACGAGTCTAAAACGGTAAGAAAAGTCAGTTCTAAAGAAACACCATTCGTGTCTTCCCCGCTCTGAGTTGGTTTCCACCAGGAGATGTGCATGTGTATGTGTTTGTACATGGAGTCTGGGTGAGGGGTGTCTGTCAAGTCCATACGCTCCAGGTCACACTGGGCAGACAGGAAAAGGGTTAACAGTCAAATATTCACTTCCTGAAAACGGAATACATTGTCACTTGGTCAGCGTAATTGAAATACAAACTCCGAGCCTCGTGTAATAGTATTTTAGAAAACAGTAGTTGTACTGATTATAAACCTGCATAGAAAGAAAGACTATTGAGATACAGTCAGAAAAGCCATCTCATAAGGCACACAAGAAAATAGACAGTAAATGCGAATGTGGTAACTCCTATTCCAATGTACAGCAGAAGTTCATGAACGTGCATGAATAGTAACGAAAGAATCACTTAACACTTTCAAAGCTATAAATGGTTTACAAAGTGGTAAGGATTATCTTGGAAATTCAGTGTTGGGAGACCGTCTTGTTTCCATCAGGTGTGACCTTATGAAGAAACGTGCCTGTATGCGGTTCAGTAAAGTAAGTACATTTTAAAGAGAAACTAATCCTTTCTGAATAAGAGCCCAACGGCCATCCTGACGAGAGGAGACAGCACGTCACCCTCCCTTTTTTTTGGCTTCTATTGAAATTTACTACCCAAACTGTTCCTAAAACCGAATCCATTTTGTAGCTGTGAACACCACAGGTTTCCCCTGTACCTAATACCCATGTGTCAGTCAGGAAATCTGGCTGATGATTTGTCACAAATAGCATATGAGGAAAATGTCAGAAGGAAGGCAATTTAGGGGGAAAAGCAAAATGTAAGTAAAAAATTGTAGGTAGCTGCTCAACATTAAGTTTAAAATACAAAATAGCAGCAATGTTTAAACCCTTACTTTGAGTTTCTCAGGAAAGGGAGTATTTAAAAATCTATGAGGAAAGATATACAGGACTTTGAATTTTGTTTGTGGCACAAGCCCAGGAAACGGACGAACCTGCCATCACGGCTTCACTGTCTTCCTGTAGGAGGAAGGCCTCATTTTCAAAGGCTAAGCTGAGTGCGGCCCGGGTTTCGTGAGGACGGTGAGCCATGCCGGCTAGCGAAGGGCCCGGGAGAGAGCTTCTCCCCCCACCGAAGTGCCACTGCCATGCACAGAGAGTGGCGAAGGGTAGTATCTTGTGACCAGCTGCATCGTTCTATTTCAGAGGGGCCAGGAAAAAAAGATCCCTTCCCCGACAAATATTTTTCCCTAATCATTTACCACTTATAAAACCTTTGTGCTCATCTACTATTTTGCCATGTTCTCTAATATTAAATTAGGCCAGCTTTTTCTACTATATTTCTTTTCCTCACAAAAGGCAAGTTTTAAGTAATGCCTTATAAAATCTGTTACAACACATTTTATATTTATGCAAGATGAACTTAACACCAGTTTTTTTTTGCCACTTTGCTATTTATGTACACATATAAAATATATAATGATGCTCAACCCATACAGCACAAAGATTACAATGTAACATCATCACACATTCACCACCAGTGAGGGGAGAAACCCCTTTATACAATCCTCTGAAAAGACTGGGCTAATAATTAAAATCCAAAGTACAGTATATTTAACAAAATAGTAAATATTAAACAGTGAATACTCTACTTAATAAGGATCTCGCCTTTTCCCCCCAAATTGGCGGCAATCCACAAAAATATACTTTTTAATCTGGTGACCATACAATACATAGGTACTTACATCAAAGGTGATCATATATTTAAGATGCTATATACACAAAAGAGTTTGGCTCAACTTTTAATTTACATATAGAATAATAAGTGTTCATGGCTTTTTTTTTCCAAGGTTCTGCTTGCAAGGTATTTTTGTTTGTTTTTTTTTTCCCCTCTTAAAATAAAACTAAAAAGTTAAAACAAGATAAAGCTATTCTCTTAAAAAAAAAAGTTACAACATACAGCTTTGGCTTATATAAATAATTCATAGCAGAATGTGTTCAAAAGTAGTGAATATAATTTTATATATAGTCATCAATTCATAAGGGTGTTTTCTTTCATATAAAATATACATGAGCTAAAATCAGTTTCTTTAAGATATGAATGTAAAAAGAAACTTCTGACATAGTCCAATTATAACTTAATATATTAATTTATTTTGTTAATGCTCTATATTTCTAGGCTAGTATTTTCTGAATATCTCATGCGTGTTTTCTACTCTCTCTCTTTTTTATTAGCTAAAGATCACTTCTTTGACCCAATACATTTTTGCACGTGCAAAACAGTTATGTGTGGGGCTTTTTTGTTTTGTTTTTTGTTTTTTTTTTTTTTAAATATCAACAGCCCTTCCCATGCACCCCTCTGCAACAGAGACCCATGCCAGGCTGGGTAATTAATATAAAGGACATTTTATGTACAGTATTGCTTTCTTGGTTCCTGCTTTTCTACTGCTCTGTTCTACAAAGCATTTTTCTTAAGTAACTACAGTCACTGCACAGTTAAATAAAACAAATAGGGGCCCTCTAGGTTTCTGCAAGCTAGTGTGGGAGAATTATATATGGGTACACGTTTCTCTGCAAAAACTGGTTATCTTATGAAACAAGTAGTCCAAGGAAGTGCCAGACTAGACTCTGCCTACAGGGCGCTTTGTTTGCCATGGGACGCACATCTGCAGATCTACGAGGCAGGTAAGTGCCCAATTCTGTATGCAACACACACCCACACACACACACACACTCACGCCCACATACATATATATATAAAGGGATATATATGTATGTATGTATGTATAAATATAGTTAACTCATGTCCTTATTTACCGATGTAGATATGTAGGGCAGTTCGCTGCGCATCACGAAGTACGAACACCAGCCCGGGAGCCTTAGGTCACCCACGCGTCCATCCTCATTCGCTTGACGGAAGGGCTTTCTCTGTCCTCCGTGGTGGGGGGCCGGCCAAGCACGATTGGAGAATGGAAGTCGCCCCGTGGGTCCTCCCGGTCACTACCATCATAGGAACTGCTCGAGCTGCTCAGACTGTCCACGGGGGAGCGCCCCATTTCCTGCCGGGGCTGGGGGGGCTGGGGGGGCGGCGGCTGCGGCGGCTGCGGCTGGAAGCCTGACGGGGTCATTCGATCCCGGGGAGGTGAAATTGGTTCTGACTTAATGTTGATGTTCTGGTTGGTATTAATGGATAAATTCGAACCCTGAGATAACTGCCCTCCAGCACTGAAGGAAAGAAAAGATGTTAGACGGTGGGTGAGTGCACCTGCATAACCGGAATGGTACTGCAGCCACCGCCCGACTGGAAGCCCGTCAGAATTCCCCAGGACTGCCTTTAATGCGCTCTCCGTGGAAGGAAAAAAATGCCCAGGACGGTGGAGAGCTTTGGGGTCTAGTACCCCTGGCCACGGCCTGGGTCCTTCTGCAGGGAAAGGAGCCGAAACTGTGCGTCTGCGGCTGCGCGGGGAGCAGAATGGGAGGGAAGGACTACGGGCCCTGCGCGCAGCTTCCTCTCTGCTCTGGCCCTGGGACGGGCGCAGCTCATCTGTGCGCATGGCAACGCGAAGGCCGCCACCGACCCTATTTTCCAGGGGGAGGAAACCGCCTCGGAAGGCCAACTTGCTCAGAGCAGCAGTGTGTACAGGCTTCTCCCCCAGTCTGCGCGCCAAGCCCTTTCCGCTTGCCGTGTGTTCATTTAGGACGTACAGACCCCCTGAGGGCCAACGGGCCAAGAAAATCAAAGAAGGAAACTCTCCTTGGCTTTCTCCGTGGACAGGAGGGGAGGAACAACAGGGGTGGGGTATCTTGTGTGTGAATCCGGCTACTGGGGTTCATGTGGTTGATCCCAGCCCGCTGCACACACCGAACCTCACCAAGAAGAGTTCAACAAAGAGAACATTCCTTATGGGCAGGGTGAGGGCACAGGAGGGAGACGAGCTTACGGTGGTGCCCAGGGGGTATCCGAGAGCGCTAGCAGGAGGGAGAACCAGGATGACGGGACAGGTGGAGGAGAGCATCTCAGAAGAGGGGACACAACAGCAGACCCAGTTAGCTTCCATGAGTGTTGGCTATTTTCCTATTCCCTTTGTGCACGGATAACCACCAAAGCAAAAAAAAAAAAAAGTGTGTGGAGGGTGGTGGTGGGCCTGAATACCTTTAAGCTGCCTTTCTTCCAACACTGGGATCAGATGTAGACGTGGGGAAGGAGGGGTGGGACTGGGTGGCTTAATGGTTGGCTGGTAGGTAGAAGGGAGGTGCAGGTGGGAGACGTCTGTGCCTCAGTACCCCTTGGTTACTATTTTGAGTCTCTCTACCTCCACAGTAGAGAAGCCTTGCTCCCCAGATCTCTTCAGGGAATGCCTAGTTTGATCAGTATCCAAGCTATTATCTAGAATCACATAAAGGAAATATTTTCTCCAAACACTTGTACCACGTAAAAAAGAGATCATTCTAGGACAGTCACATGACAGTAAACGCACAAAAGACTGTAACCGACAGAAAAATAAAGCGCACGGGCTGGGAGGAGAGACTCGGGGACAATCTCTAGGTACTCACACCAGAGAGCTGAGGGCTGCTTGTCCTAAATGGTGCTGCTGCCAGGCCGACACCTGTCCCAGAGACAGCATGCCCGGGGAGTTGAAGCCCTGCAGGGCCGACAGGTCTGCGCTAGTCAGCGAGTAATCTAGGACAAGGGAAGAAGTATTACTCGTGTGTGGGCGAGAAGGCCCAAGCAAATCCGTTTTTCACAGAGTAGCTCCAAAAGTTCCCCGGTTGAGAGAAGCCAGGTACTTCCTAACATAAAAGACACAGGTCTAAACCGACAATAGTTTTTCTTTTGGGAGGTTTACAGGTCCTAGCTGCATTTGCTTGTGTGGGATTATCTCAGTAAAGTCAGTCTCAACTCTGTACTACATGTTTACAGTTTCCTAGCTCACAAAAAGTTGAAATCCTTTTTCCAGACTTGTAAATAGAAATAATGACAGGGCCATCGCTAAGGGACGTGCGTATGCAGCTGTCGCCTTACACATGCCCATCGCTCCCCGCCCCCGGGAAAAAGGAGCGACAGATGGGACAGAGCCTCGATCAGCAGCTCTTCTCTTCTTGAAGTACCGGGGAGCAGGAAGGACAGAGCACCCCTTCTCGTGCGGGGCCAAGCTCAGGGGCCTGGAGAAAACGTTAGCACACGACTGATGAACGGCGGTCGTTCACAGTACGGGGCTGTCGAAGATCCCGGACTGCGTGCAACACAACTTCATGAACAAACTTACGTGTGACAAGAGTATAATAGAGAAAATAGCTCATTTTCTCTGAATGCCTCAGTCATAATCACTTTGGCCGAGACTCAGGACAGTAGGTATCATTCACACATCGAGCTAGTTCAGTTCTTCATTAACACTTCTCTTTTCCATACAGTTTTAAAGAGAGGTGGCAAAAACTCTTCTACTTTTTACTGCTTTCTCATGTCTCAAGAGAGGTATTTAAAGAAGCTGGTCTTCCTAGTGAATTAACACTAATAGAAAAGGGACTGAGTGGCAAGGACATAGCTGGTGCTTAGGACTCTGCCTGCCTCTACACTCTGCTCATGCCACGATCTCCGACCGCCTCATCCACTCCCCGAGGCGGCGGCACAGGAGGTCCCGCACACTGGTGCCTTCCACAGTGCCCCCTGCGGCCCCCAACTCTCTACCTCTAGGTCCTCCCAACTACCTACTTGGTATGCCCATTTGGATGTCTCTCCAAACACCTCAAATCTGCCACCCGAACTGGCCGCCTCGTCCCCTCCAAACCTGCTCCTTATCTTAATAAACGGCACCGATATTCACCTGGTTGCCCGTGCCAGAAACCTGCGAGTGTTCTTGATCCTTCTCTCCTACCTCCACCACCACCCACCAAGGCCAGTCTGATCTCTGTGTTCTCTCAAACCTGCCCGTTTCACCAGCTCTCCTGCCACCGCTCTCGTCTAAGCCATCAGGATCCACTACTTGGGCCACCATGCTACCCTCCCGTGTGGTCTCCTGGCATGCAGTTTTGCCCCTATGAACGCTAGCCAAAGTGATCTTAAAGTTAACAAATATGCTCCAGGTACCTCTCTGCCTCAAACTTTCTGGCTTCCCAGTGCTCCCAATATCCAAAATCTTCAACATGGCCTATAAATTGTTACTCACCTCTATAGTTTCAACTCTACACACCCTGCTACCTACCCCCATCCCTCCAGCCAGGCTCCGCTCTGCTAGCCTTTGTACACAGTGCTCCCTCTCCCTGGAACATTCTTCCTGCTCTGCCCGGCTGAATCATGTGTGCCCCTTTAGTGAAGCTTCAAGTAGCTCTTCACATGACTATAATAAATGATTCCTAGAGCCGTCAGTCCTGTGTCTTTCTCCACTGGCAACCATACACTCTTGTGTGCCCGGCCCAGTACCTGCCACATAGCAAGTGCTCAATAAATATGTGTTGAATGGATGCGCGAGCAGGTCTGTGAAGCTGGGCGTGACCTTACTGATGGGCATGAGGAAGTATCTGGGATTCCTCCACATAAAAACTGTTGGACTTTCTGAAATGTCGCTCATCTCTTCATCCCTTTCCTGACCATTTGGTGTGAGTTTGACTCTATGTACAGAAAGGCAGATGACATTCTACAGAAAGATGAAAACGGACATGTGTTTAAAAAGGGCAACTAAATACAGTAAAAATAATAGTGTTTAAAATTAAGCCAAATACATGCTCCGGAAAAGAGCACAGAGACCAAGTCAGTTAAAAGAAGGAATGAGACTGAGGCCAAGGGATTGATAGTTTTGAGAGAATCGGACTCTGTTTTTATGTTTTGGTAATTCCTTCTGGACTTTTAAAAAAACAAGTTCTTGCTAATCCAATAGCATGTCTAAAAGCATGCACAGTGGAATGTCTACGTATACTGGAAAACCTGTCATGAAGTGCTCAGGAAACTGCCCTCGCTTCGAACCAGTTCAAGCCCCATCTCTGCCGCCCGTGCTCCTCTGAACCTTTCAGCTTGTACGTGTCCCTCTTTCCTCACGTTCTCAAGAGTGCAAACTGCTAAGCTCCACTGCTCAGGACTTCACCTCCAGAGCTGCCACCTCAGGTACATCCTGTCTCCCTAGCTGGCATGAATCTGGGACAAAAGCTCCATCCCTGGCATACTGTCACTCATACAGCTGATGATCACTGCAAGGACACAGAATTTCTATGGATGTGTTACCTCTTGCTTTACTCTAGATTTGCACTTAATAGATTTGGACATTTTTTCATACTGATTGTTAGAAAAGGTAGTGGACATTTTCCTAAGAGGCTTTCTTTTTTCAACAAAACCTTTTAAAATTCGGTTTTAAATGAACTACATGGAATTAAAGTGACAATCAAATGTATCAATGGCCTCAGGGAGCTTCAGACAGCAGTTTGAAAGCACCGTGCTAAAGCATTTACTCTGAAGTCTAAAATTAGATGATTTTTATTATAGTCTACTTAGAAGAATCATGAAAGGATGAATGCCCTGCACTGCAGTCTGAATAACTGACAAGGTATCATTTAACTATTTCCTTCTTTCCTTCTTCCTTTGAAGCATCAGGTGTTTGGCTCAACGGGTGAGAAAGCGAAACCACATGCGCCGGCCTTCGGCCTCTCCTCAGAACGGCTGATCTGGAAGAAACCTGCTGCACGTTGGGCCTCTGCAGACAGCCTGCGTGGCTAAGAGCGCCCCTCCGATCACTCAGCAGTGCTAACTTTGCCTACCAAACCCCCGAAACAGGGTATTTTAAAATGAAATGTCTAAATAAACATAAATGAGTGAGAAGCTCCTCTCAGAAGGAGGAGTGACCGGCTCTGAGGAGAAACAAGAAAGGTCCCGGTTTGGCTCCTAAGGCACAAAGGACAGAAACAAAACCAGGCGGCTACACAGAGGAAAACACAACCTGCCCGGCGCAGCGACACATCTGCCACATTTCGGAGGCCTGAGTCCCAGGGGATTCCGTCTTCCCCCCAGTGGGTTAACACAGCGTGAGAAAACGGTCTCCCTTCACCAGCCTGGAGGAGTGGCATACTGTGTAATGAGACACGACAGAGAAAATGCCAAGCAGCAGTCTCTCCTCCTCCCTGGTTTGACGCACAGGCCGTAATTCTGGGAACAGCTACCTGTTTCTTCGTCAAGGGTAAGTAAAAGTTGACACTGGGAAATCATTCTACAATCGATGTATTTTTTTGTACATTTTTCAAAGCTAACTTTTGTTTTTTAATACACTCAAATGTGAACCTAAAGAACTGGAAATAATTTATTTCAATCAATATACTTTTTAAAAAATCACAGAAGCACATGCTGATCACAAAACAAAGACCTAAAATCCACAGAAGGCAAGAGAGCAGGCTCACCAGTGTTGTAGGCGGTCGGCATGGCTGAGTACACGAGTCCCTGTGGAGGCAAGCTCGGGGTGGTCACAGACACGACCGGGGTAGCTAGAGGCTGAGTAGCTTGAGAACTGCTTATCCTCTGAGTATTCTGTGAGAGAGAGAAAAAAGTGTCATTATTTGAGTATTTATATTCAAGCCTAGTATTTTAAAAATAACATTCAGTTTAAAAGTGACATTTTTTCACAGTTTTATGATGTGAATGTCATTATTTCTTAAAGCAGTCATGATGTGAAAAAAACCTTAAAAATACTAATGGGAACAACTAAATATTTAATTTCAAGGGACATAGTTGTACATTAATTATTCATTTTCCCTTGTCTTTCATAGTGTTTATTGATGGCAAGGATATATCCTTAAAACAGAAACTTGCATTATGGGCGAGAATGCTTTGATGTGTCACCATAAATGAGGACTTGCAGGCACTGCAAACACCACACCAGGCTGCCCCAAATCAAACACCTAGGTTTTCGAGACTTGAGGAGAGCCAAAAGTCATTTGTATACTGAGAGTGTAAGTCCATGAGTTTAGGGATCAAAACTACTTGTATTTGCAGCATTCACATGTTAACGTGGTGTTAAGTCTTGGCATCCTGAAGTACAGCTTGCTTTCAGTTTTCCTTCCCTGTGATCCTGCAGTTGCTACACACACACACACACACGCACACACACACGGGCGCACCCCACCCCCCCGCAAGTGCCCCGCCCCCAAACATGCTCAGCCTCCCCCACGGTCACCACCACCCACCCAGTGACCTATTTCTTGGCAGCAGGTTCAGATATGCTTCCCTCTGCACAGGCTCCCGACTCTTCTGAAACGAGAGGCTTTGCGTAGAGAGCCTGTGACTGACGTACTTTTCGTAGGACTGTGAATGGAGCAATATTAAATGCTTGCTGACCGACTCCATCTACACAGTATCCTATCCACACTGGCAATGAATTTAAAAAAACCAACTACTGAATAATCAAGTCAGCTTGAGATGGCCACTCCCCTACGTGTCGGGAGATGACGGCACCTTCTCACCACAGGGGCTTCAGGGAACGCTCCAAAACCAAGTTCAGAGGGAGAGAACGGACTCCATGATCCATGGGGTCAGCACCCAAGAAGGCCAAAGCACAACTACTCCAGGGTTATACATGTATGTATGTATGTGTGTGTGTGTATTTAATGAAGAAGTTACAGCCTGATAATGACATTTGGGGGTCTAAGCCGTATCAGTGAAAGTACATTCAGTGTCCTTGAGGTTATGAAGAGACAGAGTGTGATTCAATTTTCCCTCTCACCACTTCCAAAGGGTAATCAGATGAGGGCCTTTGGCTGGATTTAGATACTTGAATGTTAATCATCTCAGTTTATTTCATTAGTTTGTATTTTCCACCCAATCTTAAGTTTCTGTTCTAATTAAGAAAGACCATTCAGGAGGTGGTTACAGCACCTGTGTTTCTGTCCCAAATTCACTACTTCCTAAGCAGGCGGGAAATCATTTCACCTTTCTGAACCTCTGTTTGTACAGTAGGGAAGACAGTGATCTTTGTGCTGCCGGCCTGTGCACCACTGTGAAGCTCTAGCGAGCCAAGAGGTGGGAAGTGCTTTGGTAACTCAAGTACTACACAAATATAACATAGTATCCTTAAATGATCTTCCCAAGAAACCCTCTGGCCCAAGATTTCTACATAACTGGTGGGACAAATTTCTATATAACTTCGGAGCCACAGGTATGACCCCTGGAGCAACCCTGGAGTAGAGGTGCTTTAGAACAGCAAGGCTTCTTAAGGAATGTCAGCAGTCTGCCTCTCACCAGAAGAGTCTTTAGTGGAGGCTCCAAGACACCTGTTTTTCCTCACTTCGGGTCAGAGCCATCCAGGATTATATTTGAGATTTCAAACCAATCTGAACAACTTTCTAAATGCTAACAATCATTGGGATCATATTTTGGTTCTGACCACAAAGCTCTGCATTTAAAACTGATTAAGTTTTAGAGTCTGAATCAGCTTAAGTTTTAAAGAATATGAACTGTTTACGGTTTTTGGTTATGTCTTTGTTTCTTAATTACAAATATTTTTGATTTCTTCATTTTGTAGTTTTCAAAGATTTAGAGAAATTTATCTCTGAGACTCTATCTGGGGGGTGAACTTTAAGTGGGTGGAAGTCAGTGTACGGTAAGTGGGAATACCCTTTCATCTCAGCATCAAGTTAATAATTTTAATGAATTTTTGAGGTAGAGATACACTTTGGACTTAATCTAAGATTTGATCACTGGAAACTCAAGAGTCAGACAGTAGGCAAAAGAACACAGCATGACCCAGTTTGGCCTGGCTCTATCCATGGCAGGACTTCATTTCCAAGGCAATCTCCTGGCATGGCCTCATGTGTGTAATAGTGAATGCCACTGTATCGGTTCCATGCATCAAAGCTCCTAATCTCAATGGCATTGATTTTTCTGAGTAAGAGACTTGTGGGACCACTAGAGGGCAACATACTGCTACAGAATTGAAAGGAAGCATTTGTGACAACTTCCTAAGGGTAAATAGTCAAATTATTTTATCTTGAATTATAAACTTCCATTTTCTAATTATTACCGTATCACTAAGTAAAGTATCTCCCCAGAAGAAGGTCTAAATCTGCACATGATATAATCCAATACCACAACTGATGGCAGACTAGTATATTTTAGTTTACTAAATACAAAACCACATCTAAAACTGTGAGTGATCACAAAGTTAAAGGATGATCTCTTATTTTAAGGACAGAGCACAGACAACCTTATCTAAAAAGACATAAACGGTGCAAAACACACCAGCATGCATATATATGTAATAACAAAATATAAATAAAACAGATGCCTTCCCCCCATGCTCTCATGCAATCTGAACCCTTGTCCATGCTACAAACTAAACATTTTCAAGTTTTTCCCCCTTAAAGTCACTAATTAGCAACTGACTTTGAATTTATATGATCATTTCTGTGAATTCTGGGTTTTAGTCCCCAAAGAAGAGAGAGTTATTTTTAGTTAAATTTATTTTCTAGAAGAAAAGCCAATAGAAATCATTTAAGACAAAGGGTAATAGCTACTTTTAACAACAGAGTATGTCCTGATAGAAAAAAGTAAATTTGTGTATATTAAATTACAGATATTCCTTTTAGCAAACAGGGAACCCCCCCTTATGGTTCAGATCGTCTCATGCAGTATGAAATAATTTCAACTCTGAAAAAGGTGACCTCACCAAAAATGATGTAATCTTTTTGAAAGAAAGAGAAATAACACAAGACCATGTGTTACAATCTGAGGAACTTTGAGGGTGAAGTCATTTTCTAAAAATATGTTAATAATTTGGGGAACTATATAAGGTATTTTGTATCTTTTCTTAAAAAAAAAGCTGTAACAAGTGTCTTGTGATCATTGACAGCTATTGTTTTTAAAGGCTCTGTTCCAATGTTCCCTCCAACAAAATGGGTCAAGATATATAATTATAAAATAGAAAAACGAGATGGACTCTGCAGTACCAGTAGATTGGTTCAGTTATTAAAAGTGCTCGGATAGTGTTTAAGAACAGCAAGAAAAACTGTGTAACAAAGGGAACACTGGTTAGATAAAAACATTTAAGAGAATTAGTACTTTCTAGATCTTTTGCAACTCCCTTCAAGCAGAAACACACACTCACCAACTCCAATTCCTCTTCCTCCGACTGCACTCAGCACATGAGAGGGATACGAGAGTTACTAAGACTGTTGATACTCAAAAATAAAATATTTCTTTAGAAAAACATGTTATTTGGACACTAGCAGTTGCCTGGAACTCTAAAGAAATGATTAAATATATGCAATGAATACAAATATAAATTATTTATTGTCTCTCCACTGGGAACGGATTTCAGAAGAAAGATTGTTTTAGTCAGGCCAGGCTTTAAAGCTGTCCCTGCTCCCCGGCTTAGTCTGCTCCTGAGTCAGCCTCACCCGCCCATGGCCAGGCGATTGCAACTATTTAGTTTAAAAGGAGTTCCTAATCATGATCCCAGTTTATACTTGAAACCTTGAGAATACTTCATCCTCCCATCCCTAGCCCACCTGGTTACACATGTCCATTATTAAATATCTTCTAGATGTGTGCTCTTTGGTTGGCAGGAATTATTTTGTTTTCTGATTTCCCACCGCAGCTAGCACAGTGTTATGAAACAACAAGAACTCAAACATTTGTTAGTAACAGTTTTGAATAACAAAGATTGAGATGCAAATACAGCTTTCATATGTATAATTTCACTGCAGAAAACAATAACACGTATGAAGCAAATGAGACGGAAGAAAAATGAACTGATAAATCATGTCCAGAAAAGAAATGAAGGACACATATTTGCTCCTTTTCTCTAAGCATTTAGAAAATACTAATAGGCTAGAAATAATCGACTAAATAGTGTTTTATTTTACTTGAAGAAGTCAAGCTTTTCTGTCAATCTATGGAAGGTGTCTCTATAAACATCATTGATAGAGGAAACCCCAATCTGAAAGCCAGTTTACCTGCAAACAAACTGTAAAATAGGCAGGCTGGTTATCTACTCTGAAAAACAATCACCTGGCCTACAATTGCTATTTCAAATGTGGGTAAAATGCTCTTCAGCTGTTGAGTTATACAGATCTTCACATTCCTCCAACTACAAGATATGCATGGAAATACTGCGGGTAAGTGCTGTATGGTTTTCACTTGAACCTGCAGGGACAAGGGTGTAAAATAGTTTATATGGCAAATTCTGAGTATTCTGCAGTGATGCTTCATGATCTCTGAAACAAAGACCAGGCAGAGATAACCCTGACCAGCTGCTAAATGCCTAAATGCAGTTTTGTCCTTACATTCTGCAGTTTACTAATAATTCTTATCAACACATTTCTGAGCCTTAAATGAAACTTTCTGTAGTTTATATTTCTGAAAGAGAAGCAGGTATTTCACATCCCATTCCTGAAAGGTGAGCCAAATGACTATCCTGAATGGCCAAATGTTTTTCTTTTTGGGGTTGTTATACATGTATATATTTTTAACTTTGTATCCTGCAATAATCATATCCTTAGAGAGCAGTTGCAAAGAAAACATACTATCACATACCGCACCCCAGCATCACTCCCACCCAGGTCTACATCCCAAACATAAGACAACTGTCAAAACTAACAGAGTTTTGCAGTCCTGAGTTACTGCAGCAGCAGTAACTGAAGCTATAGGACTTCACTTGGATTTCACCAATGTCCCTTTTCTGCTCCAGGACCGGATCCTGCATTCCACATGCCCTTCCCTGTCACATACCCTTAGTCTCCTCTGGTCTGTGACCGTTCCCTCCATCTTTCATTTTTCATGACCTCAACAACTTTTGAAGAGTACTGGGTGGATATCTTGTTGAATGTCCCATAATTTGGGGCTTAGATTTTCTCAGATAGCATGGATTTTTGGAAGAGTACCAAAGAGGTGATGTGACCCTCTTAGCACATCGTATCAGAAGGTATGTCATTCCATTATCGGTGATGTTAAGCTCGATTGCCTGGTTAAAGTCGTGTCTTCCAGGATTCCCCACTGCAAAATTACTACTTTTCCCTTTGTAATCAATTATTTGGGGAGAGACATTTTGAGGCTATGCAAATACCCTGTTTCTCCTTAAACTTTCGCTCACTCATTTTAGCATCCATTGACCCTGTGTGGCCATGATCTCTGTACTGTGGTAGTTACAATGATGATTTGCTATTTCTCTCATTCTTTCTACATGTAATAATTAGAATTCTTCTCTAAGGGAGAGCTGTCCCTTCTCCATTTATGTATTTGATCATTTATTTTTATCAATAACAGACTTGGTATTTTTTATTCCTTGGGTACTAATCCAATAGTGTTGTTACTTACTTTGTTGCTTAAATTGTTCTAGTTTGGGCCACAGGAGCTCTTCTGAAAGGCTGGTTCCTGTAACCTTTTCGCCTGCACTTCCTTATCCTCTGGCACCTCCGATTCATCCAGTGTTTTCATCGCCCCAGCTCTATAATCAATCATTTCTCCAAGGAGTCCTGATTCCTTTTATTGGAGAAGGTTTTAGAAACTAAGATCTGAGTACTAGGTGTGCTCGGTTACCAGATGTCATTGTCTGAAGGGGCCTGTCAGATGAGCTAGGAAATATATGATGTATACTATTTATGTGTATACACATTTATATTTCTCTATCTATATATGTTAAGAAAGTTAAGTTCATACTGAAACCTCCAACAACAACCCAGAAACAAGGGTTCACTGTAGCCTTCCCCAACCCCCACCCACCTTGCTTATTTGTAACTTTTTCTTCCCCCAACGAGAAACCCAGCTTTAACTACAACATATTCACTGTTTGAGAGTGTGTGTGTGTGTGTGTAACAAATGTACCATCTTGAGCGCAATGCTTTCCTACAATTTTTTGGTTTTCTCTATCTAGAGTTAAAACAGTTTCCAAAGTTACTGAGCACTCCTTCCCCATCCCCTTCTGTATCACCCTGTTACAGACTTGCACTACACTTGACATTCACGTGTCACGGTCTATATTCTGTCTTCAATTCCCCCTGGAATCCTGGTTGATTTTAACTGCACATTGTAAAAACCACTCTCTGTACAGTTTTATGGGTTTTAACAAAAGCACAGACTCATATGTACATCCAACAACACAGGATCACAGAATAGTTCCATCGCCTCAAAAATTTACCTCAAATTCCCTTTGTAGTCAACTCCTCTCTCCGTCCCTGGCAACCGCTGATATGTTTTGCATTTTCCAGAATAAAATATAAATGGAATCACATGCTATGTAGTCTTTTGGATCCAGTTTCTTTCACTTAGCAAAATTCATTTAAGATTCATCTATACTGCTGTGAATAAATGGCTCATCCCTTTTTATTGCTGAGCAGTATTCCTTTGTCTGGATGTACCACAGTGGGTATATCCATCCATTCATCTGTTGGAAGGACATCTAGGTTGTTCTCAGTTTTTGGCAACTATGAAAAATACAGATTCCTGTAAGCACAGTTTTCAATTCATTTGGGTAAATTCTTTAGGAGAGGATTGTTGGGTTGTATGACAAGTATATATTTAACTTTTAAGAAGCTGCTGATCTGTTTTCCAAAAGTGGTGTATGATTTTGCATTCCAAGCATGAATATATCAGAGTTCTTGTTGCTCTGCATCCTTATCAGAACTTGACATTTTAGTATTTTCGGTTTTTGTTTTGTTTTTAAGTAGGCCTCAGTGGGGCTTGAACTGGTGATTCTGAGATCAAGACCTGAGCTGAGATCAAGAGTTGGACACTTAACCGACTGAGCCACCCAGACACCTGTTTGAGTATAGCTGACACATAATGTTACATTATTTTCAGGTGTACAACACAGCAATTCAACAACTCTGTATGTTATGCTGTGCTCCCAAGTGTAGCTACCATCTGTTACCATATAATGCTATCACAGTATCACTGATTTTTTTATTTTTTAAATCTTAGCCATTCTAACAGATGTATAGTTGTATCATCCTGGAAGCAAGTCCTTTATCAGATATGTGATTTGCAAACAGTTTCTCCTGATCTCTAGGTTGTCTTTTTATTCTCTGGATAGGATCTTTTACAGAGTAAAACTTTTATGATAGTGAAACTATTTTGACAGCATCAATATATCAGAATTTTCTTTATGAATCATGTTTTTGGTGTATTGTTTTTTCCCAATGTTTTCTTCTAAAAGTTTCAGAGTTTTGTATTTTATGCTTGAGTCTATGCTACATTTTAACTTTTGTATAAGGTATGAGTTATATTTTAAGGTTTCATTTTTGCATATGGATGCTGAAGTGTTCCAACAGAGTTAGTTGTACCAGCTATCCTTTCTCCATTGAACTGCTTCACTGCCTTTGTCAAAAACAACTAAATATATTTGTGTAGGTCTATTTTCTGGGCTCTCTGTTTTGTCCATTGATCTATGTGCCCACCTTTTTGCCGGTACCTCTTTCATTCCTGATATTGATAACCCATGCCTTCTCTTTTAATTTGGTCAGTTCGGATAGAAGTTTAGCAATCAAAAACTAGGCTTTGGTTTGACTGCTTTTCTCTAATGTTTTTCTGTTTTAAATTTCATTAATTTCTGCTCTTTTTCTTCTGGTTGCTTTGGGTTAAGTTTGCTCTTCTTTCTTGAGTTTAAGTAAAAGCTTACTGATTTGGTACCTTTCTCTTTTCTAATATAAACATCTAATGCCTTGAGTTACACACACACACACACACATTTTATAATTTCTCCTGAGATTTCCTCTTTGACCCGTGGGGTATTTAAAAGTGTGTTTTTTTCTCAATATATAAAGATTTTTCCTTTCTGTTATGGATTTCATTATGATCAGAGAATATAATCTGTATGATTTCGATTTTTTGAAATCTGTTGAAGTTTACTTTATGGCACAGGAAATGGTCTATCTTAGTGAATGTTCCAAGGGCCCTTAAGAAAAATGTTATGTTCTGCTGTTGTGAAGTGTTCTGTAAACGTCTCTTAGGTCAGGTTGGTTGAGTATTGCTCAGGTTGTCTAGACCATTACAGATTTTTCTGCCTACTTGTTCTGTCAATTACTGAGAGAAGAGTGTTTAAGTTTCCAACTACAATTGTGGATTTTTCTATTTCACCTTTTAGTTCCATCAGTTTTTGGTTTATGAATTCTGAAGGTGTGCTGTTAGGTGCGTATACATTAAAGATAACTTATTTCTTGGAAAACAGACTGTGTGAAGTCCTTCTTTTTCCTTGGTAATATTCCTTATTATGAAATCTACATTGTCTGAAATAATATGGCTACACTAGCCTTCTTGTGGTTAATGTTTGCTCAGTATGTTTTCTCTATCTGCTAACCTATGCCTTTATATTTAAAGTAGGGTTCTGTAGACAGTGTATAGTATGATCTTCCTTTTCTTAAACAATCTGACATTTTGTCTTTTAACTGATGTTTACGACCACATTTGGTGTGATTACTTGTATGGCTGGATTAAAATCTACAATCTTGCTATCTGTATTTATTTGTCCCATCTGTTCTTTATTTTTCTTTTTTCTCCCTTATCTTGGGCTATTCGAGCATTTTTTTTTTTTTATAATTCCATTTTATCTCCTCTATTGACTTTTTATACCTCTTTTAAGATTGTTTTCTGTAGTTGCACTAGGTTTTGTAACATACATCTTTAGTTAATTAGAGTTCACCTTCAAATAGATATCATATTAGATGCTTACAACTGTATTTACAATTTGCTTCTCTTTTGTTGTCCTATATTTTATTTTTACATGTGTTACAAGCACAAAATTCATTCCCACTATTTTTGCTTTAGAAAGTAGTGATCTTTTAGAGCAATTAAAAAGAGAAAGATGCTCGGATTCTGGTTTCTAAACCATTCTCCAATAAAAAGGAACCAAGGTTCCTTGGAGAAATGACTGATTCTAGGACTAGGGCAGGAAATATACAAGATGAGCCTAGAGCATTTCATAGTAACTGAAAAATTTTAAAGTAACCTCCTCCATTACCCACCCCCCGAAAAAAAAACCCCACAAGGATGAAGGTGTGTTTTCAGTTGCATAGGAACCAACTGAACACTCCTCAATAGCTAGAGCTGGAATATGAGCAAAAGAATAAAACAGTATTGGTAGAACTATATATAAACAGAATTTAGGAGTATTATTACCCAAAATATAAATGTCCGTAAGTCTGTATTAATATAAATCATAAAATAAATGAAAGTAAACAGGTAAGTCACCTGTTCAGAAAAACTCCAAATAATTGATGTAGATATTCCGCCCTCAAGGAGGTACAGCCTAACTCCCCACTCCTTAAGTATGGACCTTGCATAGGGACTTCTTTCCAAAGAGGACAGTACGGAAAGGAAGAAGCATAGAAACCCACGCAACGCTACATCAGCAAGGAGGCCAGGGTTAACATCAATAGTAATGATTCATAATAATACTATGTACCCTTTGTATGGGTGATAAAAATGGCACTTAATTCTGTGGCCTTCCTCCCCGAAACCCATAACCCCAGTCTAATCATGAGAAAAACATGAGAAAAAATCCCAATGGAGGAACATTCTACAGAATACCTTACCAGTACTTCTCAAAACTGTTAAGGTCATTAAAACAAGGAAAGTCTTAGCAACTATCACAGCCAAGAGGAGTCTGAGGAGACATGGCCACTAAATGTAATGTGGTGTCCTGGATGGGGTCCCGGAACGCAACAAGACATGCGGTTAAAAACTAAGGAAAAATGAATAAAGTATGGAACTGCGGTGAATAATAATGTATCAATACTGACCCGTTAGTTGTAACTAATGTACTATACTAATGCAAGATGTTAATAATAGGAGAAACTGGTGTGAAGCATTAGGAGAACTTTCTGTACTATCTTTGTAATCTAAAATACAAGGTTTATAAAATGTAGGGGAAAATGAATTGTGTTTTATTTTATCTTCATTTATTTCATTTCCACTGTTCTATATTTCTTTGTGTAGATCCAAGTTTGTGCTGGTATCATAGTCCCTCTTCCTTCGGCGTTTCTTTAGAACAGATCTCCCAGCAATAAATTCTCCAGATTTTTGTTTGAGAAAATTTCTATTTCTCTTTCATTTCTTTTTTTTTTTTTTAAGATTTTATTTATTTATTTGACACACAGAGAGACATAGAGCAAAAGCAGGGGGAACAGGCAGGCAGGCAGAGGCAGAGGGAGAAGCAGGCTCTCTGCTGAGCAAGGAGTGAGATGTGGGCCTCGAACCCAGGACCCTGGGATCATGACCTGAGCTGAAGGCAGATGCTTAACCGACTGAGCCACACAGGCGCCCCTTCTCTTTCACTTCTGAAAGACATTTTTGCTGGATACAGAATTCTACGTTGAGGGTTTTTTGTTTTGAATTCCAGTATTTCAGGTTACTCCACTGTTTTGTAGCTTGCAGAGTTTCTGAAGGGAAGTATGGTATAAATTCTCATCTTTGTTCTTCTCTTTTCTCTGGCTGCCTTTAAGATTTTTTCCTTGTTGTCCTTTGCTTTTAGCAATCTGAATGTGTGTATTTGTCCTACTTGGTATTATTATTTTTTTCAACTATTTCTTCTTCTCTGTTCTCTCTCTCCTCTTTTTGGAATTCCAATGACAAAAATGTTAAACCACCTGATCAAAGTCCAGAGCTCTTGGAGGCTTTGTTTTGCTTTTTGTTTTATTTTCACTCTTCTTTCTCTTTGTATTGTAGTTTGGGTAACTCTACTGACCTACAGACCAAGAGGCCTTTCCTCTTGCTAGGTCTTTGGTGCACAGTTTAATTTAATTAGGAATCGGGCTGCATTTGAGCTTCACCGGTGCAATGGTCACCCTCAGTGCATCCAGCCTGGGCCTCACAGCCCCCTGGGAGGAAACGAGCGCTGGTTTGCCAGGCGTTGTGTGTGTTTTCCCCAGAGGCTGCTCCACTCTCAGTCAAAGCCTTTCCTCCTTCTTGGGTGCCCTGCTGTGCTCCCGGCATTGTTCCTGCCCCTCCGCCACAGCTTCAGATGGCTTTCCTTTTCCATTTCTCGAGATACAATGGTAGGTCACCAATGCCCAAAGGGTGACACTTTTTGTTCATCTCCTCACAGATTAAGACTTCCGGTCCGCAGGACAGAAAGGGGAGAAGGGTCTAGGCAGCATATTTGGTCCCTATCACAGGGGCTGCTCTTCCCCTTTCCCAGCCACACACCACAGTGGAGGCTTTTTCAGGACGTTTCCAATCTCTTCTGTGAGCACCCAATGGGGTTCACGGAGAAAAAGCCTCCGAAAGAACTCGGACTCCCCCTATGTCCCAACACTAGGGCTTTACATGGGCCTGCCAGGGAACACCTGGCCTCCAGCAATTCACCAAGCATCTGAGCTGAACTCTCATTACCTGTGTCCTACCTACACAAAACAGGGCTCCAATGTCCTCTCCCTGCAATATCTGTCTCTCCCTAGAGTCCGGGCCACTTGGGAGCCATGAAATCTCAGCACTACAATCTACTCAAGAAGAACTGGGAACTTGTTTGTCCAACTCGTTTTCCTTGTAAGGCTGGGAGCAACACAGTTTCCAGCTTTCTATATCCAAATGAAAAATTACTCTTTTGTTTCTTGACTTAAGAGGTTTTGGTCCTGGCTCTCTTTTATATTACCTTGGACAAGTACTAACTTCTCCTTCAGTTTCTTCATCTCTACCCAGCCAAGATTATAGCAGAACTGACAATCAAATGCGACGATGCACATGAAGATGTTTGGGAACTATAAAGCATTATACATATGTAGATTATCTAAAGCCTGATGGCATCAACTTTCATTTAGCAAAAAATCAAATAGTGCTGCACTACAGAGAGAACACCTGGCATATCACACTGCATGTTAGTCAAGCCATGCTATACTAGGAATGGTTTTAAAACTTGCAAACATATTCTGATTTTTTTTCAATAAGAAGCTAAGGGAGATAAACACACTCTCCTCTTCTTCATAAACACAGGATTCAAAAGCATATGACGCTGGAACTATGAAGACATTGCCAAGGGCTGGGGTGGGGAGACCTGTATTCTTTATAGAATTGAATGGGAAGGTTATTTGAGAAGGAATAAACAAAGAAAGATTATTTGGAGAATAACTCATTCAAGTTTTGATGCATTATTCCCTATTCTACAGTGGTTCTCTCTAGTATGTAGAAACACTGACAACTAATATAGTGTTTCTCCTACAGAAAAGCACGTGTAATCGATTACTGAAAGTATGTAAAGTCAAGACAGAAGAAATATTTAAGTCAGGTTTAATTTATGAATTTGGTGATGGAATCTCCGAGCTAAGAGACCAGCCTGGTAAAATTAAAATTAAGCCTAACAACCTCTCCCCATTTAGCTTTAATTTTAAATAACCACTAAGCATATTTACATCCTGTTTTTCTATAATCTGATTTCTGTGTATTTAAAATAGACCGATCTCTTCAAATGCCAACTTCAAATAGAAATATTCCTTAAGAAAGGGTCTAGATTCTATGGAAGTACAGAAAATTCCAAAGAAAAATATAGACTGGCTGTATTTTTAAAGAATAAGGCTGAAGAAAAATTTAACGTACCAGTGGAGGCATCATGCCCTTGCTTGAAGGAGGGATGACAACTCGAAGATCTGGTTTTCGACTATTCATTCCAAGATTGCCACCACCTGGAGGAGGGGGAGACTTTGTAGGCATAACTTTGCCTAAACTATTTGCACCAGTAGTTCCAATCAAATTTGGAGAAGCTCTTGAGTTTACGAATCCGTTCCCTGGAAAAAGGAAATATCATTCATTAATGTGAGAAGAGTCGTGAAAACACTTTGGTAGAAATATGAAACAAGTGTTCCCTAGTCCTAGTTTCAAATAAATTTTGTAACAAAACTCATTAGTAGCTGACCACGTATCTTTGAGTATTTTAAAAATAAGCAAAAATATCAACCCAAGTCTGAAATACACATAAAACTTAAGACTTATGCCATCTGTTTCCAGTCTTACTGCGTGGACCTGCTGAGAGATACTTAAAACGCAAGATCCATGTCTAACAGGGCATTTCCTACTGGGGACTGAGATGATGGAGATGTTCGAAGAAGCCGCCTGAGACCGCCCTAGTCACTCATTTGGGCAGTAGAGGGCAGCAGAGGCACCCCTACTAGTCCGGACCTGAACCCGCTACCGCGACCGGGCCAACTTCGCTACTGCAGCTTCTTTAGCACCCTAATGCTTCGTCTTCACCAGGTACTTCCTCCTTACTGCTCCACCTCTAGCCACGCTGTTTCTTTGGCTACCAGTAAGGTCTTCATTAAATATTTGTGGTTTGTCTGACTTTAATCATCCTATTCCTGGTTTTCCACTTTCTCTAAGAGAGCAGTCTCTCTCTCTCAGAGGAAGTAAGGACGTGTGTACACGGTGGTGATGTTCTATATATGCAGTACTTCTGGGCGTCAGTTGAGCTAGGAGATCAATGTAAGAGATCATCCCTATTTTCATGGAGGCTGCAGTCCTTCTACTCCTCCTCAGGGGTAGCAGCCATGTGGTCTGGGTGAGCCGACTCCATCAATCCCTGCTTGGGGACAGTCCGAGCCACTGTACGCAGGCATTCTCCCTCACCACCGTGATGGGACCTGGGAACGTCCAGTCAGATCCTAAGTAAAGCAGCTGTTACATGATGGTGAGGGAGACTCCTGCATTCCTCCAAATACGACTGAGGAAGAAGCATTTGATTCTCGAGCCATTTTGAGATTCAGAAGAAAGCCAGAATGAGGAAAAAGCTGACAGGGAAAGGAGAACTGCACCCCGGGAAGACTGCATGCCAAGAAGTGAAATGATGCGTCTCAAAGAGCTGCAATGAGTTAATGGCAGAAAACAATCACGTAATGTACGGTGATTAACATAACATAAAAAAAAAAAAAGAGCATTTGTATTGGGTTATCAGAACATTTTAAATCTTTGAAAGTTTCTTGAATGGGACAGAAATATTATTTAAAACCATTTACAATCCATATAGTGTTTGGTGGTTTATAAAACATTTTCAGGGGGCGCCTGGGTGGCTCAGTCAGTGAAGCGTCTACCTTCAGCTCAGGTCATGATCCCAGGATTCTGGGATTGAGCCCTGCATCGGGCTTCCCTGCTCAGCGGGGAGGTCTGCTTCTCCCTCTCTGCTGCTCCCCCTGCTTGTGCACACGCTCTAATAAATAAATAAAATCCTTAAAAAAAATAAAAAATTTTCAGGTACAGTATTATAATGAATAAAGGCAACTGATCAATAGAATTCTAAAATTTAAAAAATGTAACTAGAGAGGGATTAAGTACTTGAAGATAATCAGCTGAAGAAAATGGATGCTTCAATGTATCTGCTTACAGAGTTTGAAAAACATGTTAGTTATTTGGCTGTATTATTTATATGAATAACTAAAAATTGACGTTTGACAATGTGATCTAATCAACGTTACTGGATCCTAACCAGTACCATTTTCAAAGGACAAAGAAAACTGAGT
Source organism: Leptonychotes weddellii (assembly GCF_054177405.1). Lineage (NCBI taxonomy): Eukaryota > Metazoa > Chordata > Mammalia > Carnivora > Phocidae > Leptonychotes > Leptonychotes weddellii. The sequence continues at coordinate 111,252,290 of NC_138377.1, forward strand.
GGTGAGGCGTGGCCCTGGGGAAGTGGCCCGCATCTCTCCAGTCGCTGTCATTCAAACTGTCAGGATTCCAGATGACCAATCTTCCTCTCTGCCACCACCCCCCTCACTCTCACCCAACTCCTCCTGCTTTCTCCAAAACTTTTACCAAGTGACCTACCAGTTTTAATTCATTTACATGACTTAATTTTTGCTGTGAGGACTGGTATTTCAGTTAACCTGATGAGGCTATTTCCTGCATTCTACTTCCATTATCTTGAAACAGTAGGTATTAAATCTGGGCGAAATCTCCTTTCCACACCCCAGAGAGCAATTCCTGCATTCTGTTAAGCTTCAGAAAGCAGTGCTGTTAAACAATCTCTTCACCAGGCCAACCCCTGTGGAGCAGAGCTCATCCATGCGTTGGGCAGAGGTAACTGCTAAGGCAAGTCATCTGAATATAAAATGCTCATCAAGTAATTTTTCAAAAATAGGCTTAATAGAAACTAAAAGAATGTTGGATTAACATTAATAAGTACAGACTAACATTTCTCTCAATAGGCACAAATGTTTATAATCTCTTTGATAACATTTAGAAGATTCTTATTTACTTGATTTGTACTCAAATCTGAAGGATAAAGCAATATTTCTTCTCAAATACATTACGAGGTGATGCGAAGCTAATGCAGAAGAATGCATTATCAAGAAGCTCTAATACTCTTTACCCATGTGGATTCTAGGATGCTTTTCAGCTACATATAATACCACAGTAACCCAGAGTGAAGGGACTCTAAAAGCATGGTATTTCTTAGTGTGAAGTTGGGAGTCTGCAGCAGATAATTATTACAGAATGATGTAAGTGTCTGGTGACTTGTCAGGCTGAAACAGGATAACCTTATATGCACTATTTGTTATATTGTGGAGTGTAGTGATATACTATCGAATGAATATACTTCTTAATTCCCATTCATTTTTTATGACAAAAATGTAGATACTTTCAGTATATAACTCATCTTTCCACAGCCTACAAATTTAAGAATTAAAGTACCAACTCTAAATGAATTAACCCAATGTGATTATCATCAAAATGTGTTCTAAGGTTTTAAGGTAAATTATGCCCTGACACAAACATGATAAAAATGCTCTTGGGCAAACTGCATACCGATGCCTCCAGAAATTTAAGAAAGCTAATCTCACTTATGGTCCCTACAGCTCTAAGGCAGATCATGCAATTATATCAGTCTGGCTCGTATTTCAGAATATCCTATCAGCTGGAATAATGCAGTCAGGTGTCTAGAAAGCACTCCATGTCCTTAATACCACTCTTTTAGGGCTAAATTGTAGACAATGATGTCATTAATGTTTTACTACTATGAATCTAATTCAGAAGTTGAACTAACATGCACAGGATTTTGAAAATCTCAAAGAATTCTGAAAAATTTGTCCAAAGCAAGGCTCAAGAATTGATTTTATCATATCTGACAAATTTTCATAAAATCTGACAAACTTTCAGCTGATTATTCAATAAATAAAAAAAGAACATTTTAAAAATCTATACAATTATCTTTTGTATAAAGAACTGAATGAGGTTTCTAAAATTAAAAAAGACCATGGTTTTTAAAATCATAGTCGACACATTTACTTGATTCAGTGGAAATTCCTATATGACAGACAACACGGGTTCTGTCCATTAGAAGTTTATAATCTACAACAGACAGTGCTCACGAAATCCTGTGTGTCTCTTCCTGAGTACTGTATTCATCCTCTCAATCTCTCCATGTGGGCAGCCCCAAAGAGGCTTCTCCTCCTTCAGAGACCTCGCGCATCCCCCTGGCTTTAACCATTGCCTCAACAGGACTCTTCAATCTGTTTCTGCTCTTTATATCTCCTAATTTCTAGTCCAGTGCAACCATATCCCACAGATATGCCGCTGTCATCTCAAACGCCACCGGTTACAAACCCGTGTACTACCGCCACCCGCGGTCACTCCCATCCAACTTCCAGAGCTCCAGCTTTGTTACCCTTTACACTGTTGCTCATTTCCTCCATCTCTTGAGCTGCCACGGCCTCTGCCACCCTGCAAGCCCTTACCGTTGCCTTCGCTCACCCCTAAACAATTCCAAGAGCTTCTTGAGCCTTTCTATTTCTAGTCCAGTGTATTTTTTTCTTTCTCAACATGTTTTTAAAAAGTGAAATTGCTGGATATCAGAGACTTTATTTTATGCTTGATCTTTAAACACAGGCCCGAAGTTAAAAGGAATTCCTGAAGTCATCTGAACTACAGTATTATCTAAGTATTAAATGTCAACTTTCAGTAGAGAAATATACTTAGTATGCCAAATCAGATGGCCACTACGGAAGATGTATACAATTTTCAGCAGGTACAAAACTGGCAGGTTTTACTTGGACAATGACAGACTGAAAACAAAAAATGACGTTTCAAGGAAAAACAAATGAATGCTCTAATTTACTGTAATAAAAATGTTATGATTGTGGAGGTACCAACCATATCAATATAGAAAGTTTAAAAACTAGAAGAAGAGAGAGAAAACTCCCACTTCCACCATCCCAACATAACTATGATAATCAGTTTGGATTTCCCCTCCTTTCCGTTTTCCACATGCATATTTTTTGCATAGTTTTAAATCACAACTAAAAAGGAATTCAGTTGAAAATTTCATTTACATAATTTTCATACTGTTAATACGTTGCTTTCTTCCTATTATTCACTACTATAAATAAAGTTGCAGTCAATCTTTGAATATTCTAGTTTATTTCTTTAGGAGAGAATCCCAGCAATGGGATTCGTGGGCTCAGGGGCATAAACATTTTTATGACTACTGAAACATCTTGCCAAAATCTTTTCAGAAAGATCATTACTAATTTACAATGCTATAAGCACACAGAAGATCATCAGTTTCCTCACACCTTCATTGGCTCTCCGTGCCACAATAGAAGTGGTAATAGTTGGCAATTAGTGAGTTGTGGTTTTCTTTGCCATTTTTATTTAAATCTCCTGATACATCCTTTCAATTTTTAAAATACTAGTTGGGTTTCCTTTTTGAATTGTACATTTAGGTACATTAAAAACCCACCTACTTATTAAATATTCCCCTATCTGTGGCTTGTATTTTATCTTACTTTTTCTCTGAAGAATGAGAAAATCTTCTATCTCACATAAGACGACTGGAGAAAAGTGGCTGCAGGCCCAGTGGCTTTAACAGCTCAGTGTGCAGGACCCCGAGCTTTCCAGCTTTCAGCTCTGCCATCCTAGGTTTTTGCTGGCCTGTCCTCTGATACCATTTTGTTTCCTGATCTCAAGATGGGGCTGTACATCCAGCTGCCACATGCAGACAATAAGACCCAATGAATCGAGTCTTTGCCTGAAGACTGCTAAGTCTTTCTATGAGTATGAATGTGTGTATGAATTTTTTTCTCTCTAGATTTCAGAATTAATAGTATAACACCTATACAATGTACATTACATTCTCTTATAATTTTAAAAGTGCCTCCACATTTGGGGTTTGTAATTCCTTTTTAAAATCAAATGTATTTATTTAAAAACTTATATTAATGTAGCACATAATACAAAATGGTGCACAAAACAAAAACTTACAAATCAAGGATTTAGCATAAAGTAAACATCCACGTAACCATCACATCAGTAAAAAAGAATACTGCCAAAACCCTGAAAGTCTCTAAAACTGGGCCCCCCAAAACATTCCTGTTGTTCCACCCACCCAAAATAACCAGTATTGTAACTATTACAGTGACTTCTTTTCTTTACAGTTTTATCACCTATCTTATCTACACATGCATCCTTAGCACTATAATATTGCTTGGCTATTTTTCGAACTTTATTTAGATAGAATCATTTCATATTTGCATCCACTGTCTTTCATTCATCATGGTGTGGTGAAATTCAGCCACCCTATTAATTCCTGCTGTAGTTTCTTCCTTTTCATTGCAGTATAGTACTCCTTCATATAAATGTACTGTCTCTTATTTATTTGTTCTACTGTTAACAGAAGCTTGGATTATTTCTAGATGTTGGCTGTAACAAATAATGCCATGCCCATTCCTTTACATATTTGTTGATGCTCATGGTACACCATGCATTTCTCTACAGTATATAAGGATGAATAAAAATGGTGGGTTGTAAAATACATATATCTACAACTTTAGTAGATAATGTCAAAATGGCTGCACCAATTTGTACTGCTATTATCAGGGAATAAGAGTTTGGAATTTCCCATAGGCTTGTCAACACTTGGTATTATCTGCTTATTCTGCTTTAGCCATTCTGGTTGGTGTATGATGCTTTCTGTGGTTTTAATTTTGCATTTTCTTGGTTACTACGATTGAGCATCTTGTCACATGTTTATTGGATACCTAATAACTTCTTTTGTGAAATGTCTGTGTTCTCATGCACATTTTCAAAAATCAATTTTCTTTGGGGTGACTGGATGGCTCAGTCATTAAGCGTCTGCCTTCGGCTCAGGTCATGGTCCCAGAATCCTGGGATCGAGCCCCACAGCAGGCTCCCTGCTCGGCAGGAAGCCTGCTTCTCCCTCTTCCACTCCCCCTGCTTGTGTTCCCTCTCTCGCTATGTTTCTGTCAAATAAATAAATAAAATCTTTAAAAAAAGATCAATTTTCTTTTTCATGATGATTTGTAAGTATTCTTCATAAAAAGCCCCGTTTATGTATATGATCTACATTTTCCCACTCTGTCTTGCCTTTTCATTCTCTTCATGCTGTTTTTGATGAACAAAGATTCCTAATTTTACACAAGCAAATCAATCTTTCTTTTGTGGTTAGGCTTCCTCTCGTTTCCTATTTAACATGTCTTTCCCTATTCTGAGTTTGTTCAATGCTTAAAAACCTCAAGGATGCTTCTGCTTTCCCTATTACGTGGGCCTGAAATATCCTATCTTTTGGGAAGCAGAAGACTCAACAAAAATTAAAATAAGACTAATGGAGGGCTCATCTATAAAAATATTATGCATTTGAAAATTATAGTAGCAGTAAATATGTTATAGTTTAAAGGTTAAGCGAAACTATCTGGAAGTGGCTCATGACAAGTCTCTAAACCTGGACTGACAAAATAAAAGTTACTATACAGATTATGTATAAAAAATTTGTTTTAAACAAGGGTCTTTGGATATTGGTTGCTGGCTGAAATATTTTGTCACCAGAGAGCTTATCTCCATGTGATTAAATTCTCTGAAATTTGTTGATACTTTTTTTGTGGCCCAGCATGTGATCAATTTTTAGTTTTATGGACACAAAGAACATTTTTTTTTTTTTAATACAAAAGAACACATGAGACGCCTCGGTGGCTCAGTCGGTTAAGGACTGCCTTCGGCTCAGGTCATGATCCCAGGGTCTTGTGTGTGTGAATTTTTTTCTCTCTAGATTTCGGAATTAATAGTGTAACACCTATACAATGTACATTACATCCTCTTATAATTTTAAAAGTGCCCCCACATTTGGGGTTTATAACTCCTTTTTAAAATCAAACGTATTTATTTAAAAACTCATATTAACGTAGCACATTAATATGCTACATTTATATGTAGCATCGGGCTCCCTGCTCATAGGGGAGCCTGCTTCTCCCTCTGCCTCTGCCCCTCCTCCCCGCTCATGCTCGCTCTCTCTCTGACAAATAAATAAATAAAATCTTAAAAAAAAAAAAGAACACAGATACTGGAAAGAATGTTTACTCTGTACTTTAAGTGTAGATGACCACACTCTAGTGTCAAGAAGGGGGATGGTGCAGACGTTAGATGTAGCTACCGCAAGGGGCTGTTACCCTCTGATTCACTCTACTTCTATGGTCCTGCTTTTTGGGGGCTCAACACAAAGTGACAGGAGCACACTGGGCCCTCCCAATTCTTTGTGGGCCCTGAACTTTGATCTCTCTGTCCCCTTAGGTCTCTGAGGCTGTCCTACTCCACTGTGGAAGTGGCAAATACCACCTGAGGAAAAGCAGTCACAAATGCTGGGCTCACCCTCTTCAAGGCTCTGTCTCCATCATTCCCTGAATCTTGAGCCAGGTATTCTTCATTATCTTGTTAGTTCTCAAATGATTTCAAGCAGATTTTACAAATACTTTGCCTAGCATCTGTAGGTGTCTTCAGCGGAAGGGTTGGTCCCAATGACCAGGTCTGCTATTATCATAGCACAAGACTAACTGTCTTGTCTTTTTTTAAACCTCAATTTTAATTTCATTTATGGAAGCTTTCATTATTCAAAAACTCTATGTATCATCTTAAGATCAGAAGCAAGATTTCCCAAAATGTTTTATATGATACTAATTATGAACGATGGCTTTTCATGAGAAAAAAAAATGAAGGGTTCTATTATGCAATAACTTTGTGTAACCATATGTTATGTACTAAGTTTAATGATTCACAAAATAGATTAGCATTTTAAAGGCTCTGGTAAGTCCTACAGTGAAGAAACCTGTTTAGTTTTATTTAATGCAAGGTTTACCAAACATAGATAAATCCTTCTTCTCATACAGTTCCAAGAAACATATCTTGAAAAGTATAGATTAGAAATCATTCTCATACCTTTTAATATTTTTTCCTCTAAATTTTTCTGGGAATTTAAACTGTTTAATCTTTTCATTCATAAAGAGTATATCTGGGTATAATAATGAGTTTAAACTATTTTTTCCAAACTACTAAACCAAAATGGCACCATTGTTGAAAATGAGCTAACATATATTATCTGACTCTTCCTCACAAAAATAACATTTCTAAAATACCCATGACAGATCATTCATTTTAGGGAAAATTTATACTAAGAAACACGTTAAACCCACGTATGCTCTAAGTATTTCAGAGAAATAACTGCTTCCAGGTGGTATCTGAATTAAGTGACATAAAAGGTCTATTCAGTTAAGTCTAAATTCTGTTAAAAACCAGTTGTAATACACACGCCATTCAGAATACAATGCAAACAAGTAGAGTTAAGTAGAAGTACACGTAGTATAGGTTAAATAGGCATGTATGAGTATGAACCAATGAAGAATCAGGACATCCCATCTTGATGTGTTATGAGATGTTGAGGTGTACCCTAAGAAGCAGGGTTTATCTCTGTGTATACGTAATAATGGAAACAGACTTTTAAATAACTCACTAAAGGGGCGCCTGGGTGGCTCAGTCGGTTAAGCGTCTGCCTCTGGGTCAGGTTGTGATCTCAGGGTCCTGGGATCGAGCCCCACGTCCGGCTCCCCACTCAGCAGGTCAGCGGGGAGGCTCCTTATCTCTCTCCCTCTCCCAACTCATGCTCTCTCTCAATAAATAAAATCTTTAAATAAATAATTCACTAAGCACTTAAAATATTTTAATACTTACTTGAATTTAAGTTTTAATAGAAACTGATGTTCACTAATCATGATTATTAACACTAAACACATTAAAGTAGTTGCCTATGATGGGGGGAGGAAGGGCATGGGAATGGAACAGAGAGGTATAAAAAGGATATTGCACAGCATACCGAGATGCTTTATATAAACCAATGATGATGATGTGCCATGATCTGAGGAGTGTGATTATGTAGCCCTCTAAACATGAGGGTCACGATAGGGAGAGGAGGCTTATAAAAAAAGAAAAATGAATGAAAAAAACAAAAGGAAAAGGGTTATATGCAGAAGGTCAAATCAGGATGATGACAAAGTCTGAGTTTCAAATTACCAAAGGGAACACAAAAAAAACAAGCAGCAGAGACAAAGTCTAGATTTACAGTTGCATGGCAGGTAAGAAAAAAACAGTGAAGTGTGGAAAGTACAAGAAAAAAAATGAGAATTGAAACACTTGTTTGACAGGAGGAAGAACCATGTTTACAATATGCCAGAAGGCGGGAAAAAAAAGTAAAGGCAAGGGGAAAACACATTAGAAATCTTTGAAGAGTTTAACTCCATGAAATAAAACTAATTTTGGAAATAAACCAAGAGTTAGTTACAATTAACATTAAACGAAGTAGAAATTTTTGCTTCTAGTCTTAACTAGGCTAGGAAGCAGAAGGCAAAGTAAGATGGACAGTACTGGGGGAGTAAAAACATATGGGAAAATTTAACACAAAAAGAGTATGTATATGGGCATGCAAATAATTAAAATGGAGTTGAAATAAACTATAAATATTTGGAAATATACATACAAGTATAGCAACCTAATGTATAACTGTTAAGACAGTTATGAATTTTCCACAATTAATTATGTTAAAAAGGATCCTACAATGGATTTCATATAATTAATTCTATTCAAAGAGCAATTAATACGTGGCAGACATATTTAGGCATTTATCCTACTTTAGGTCACTATGTTTTATAACTTGTCTCGGCAGTATCTGTTTCTTTCTCATCATCTTAAATTAAGTTATTCAATCATCTCTACAATTTTCCTGAGGCAGAAGCTCCTTACATTTTTATAGAATGAATGGGCTGAATACATGCAATTGTGAATTTTTCCTAGAAGTGATCTGTGTTCCAAAGTCTCCAGGAGCACACAATATCTAAAATCAGGAAGGAAATTCCTGCCCTTGCTTTCAGATACAATGATGACAACTGTATTTATCACAGATTAAGAGACCAAGGCCACTTAATGTGATGACAATCCAAAGGAATACAGTTATTCTTATAACTCTTTGACATACATGCCATATTTTTGTAATGTTCAGTTCACAGTGTATCTTTGCCAGCACTTCAAGGTTGGGCAGACATATTTACAACATGTGTTTAAACTTGACAGTCACCTTTGGAAAGGACTGCAAAGTAAAAAACAAAACAAAAACAAAACCAATTTGGCTATAACTGTGACAAAATGTGAATGTTTTACATGTGGTCACCAAAATAGATCCTTTGAAGACAAACTTGTCAGCAAAATCTTTGTAGCTCTAGAAGTAGGCCCACCCTTTCTTTGCATTGCAACCTCTCTAAAAACATTTCATGCTATTATAAGATGTATCAGTTTGCTAACAATCTAACTTTGGTGAGAATAGATGATACAGAAAGCTTCTCCTTAAGAAACTGGCTTGATGTAAAAACTGTATGAAGGCAATTTCATCTTTAGCAAAGCACAGTATCTGCTATAAAGGAGGCACTCAAGGCCAAGGCATAAAGAACAGAGCAGGGCTGTTATTAAAAAATGTTAAGTACTAGTAAAAGTACTCCTCAGGGGCGCCTGGGTGGCTCAGTTGGTTAAGCGACTGCCTTCAGCTCAGGTCATGATCCTGGAGTCCCTGGATCGAGTCCCGCATCGGGCTCCCTGCTCAGCAGGGGGTCTGCTTCTCCCTCTGACCCTCCCCCTTCTCATGTGCTCTCTCTCATTCTCTCTCTCTCTCAAATAAATAAATAAAAATCTTTAAAAAAAAAAAAAAGTACTCCTCAGAAGAAAATTAAGTCTACAACGGGACATGTCTACTCTGGTCATATATCCATTTTTTCCTCTTCATTTGGTAAAAGGCCGTATTTGAGGGACAATATTCCTTTTATCTCAGACAGGATAGATGCCTACGAAGTAAAACAGGAGTAATTCACTCACCCACTGGGCTGCTCCCGGCTCCATTTGGCACTGTGAGGTCTGAAGTGCTCAACATCCCACCTAAAAATTTTGGAGAGAGAAAAGAGAGGCCAAAAAATGAACATGAACTGGTTCTCCTTATCTGAATGAAGTAACCTGCACTCCTTTCCTAAAAAACGAAAATAAAAACTAGCCTAGACTGAATTTGGCATTACTGTGTAATATGATGTAGTTAAATGTATATATAAAAGCTCACCTATCAAGCTCTGGATGCAAATGCCTTTCTGTATCAATATCAAATAGTACATATTGATAAGAATGGGGGCAGTGCTGGGGCGCCTGGGTGGCTCAGTTGTTAAGCGTCTGCCTTCGGCTCAGGTCATGATCCCAGGGTCCTGGGATCGAGCCCCGCATCAGGCTCCCTGCTCAGCGGGGAGCCTGCTTCTCCCTCCTCCACTCCCCCTGCTTGTGTTCCCTCTCTCACTGTGTCTCTCTCTGTCAAATAAATAAAAATCTTAAAAAAAAAAAAAAAGAAAAAAAGAATGGGGGCAGTGCTAATGGAGTACTATTAAATCTAGGACTTAAAGGAGAGGAGACACTGCATTACAAAGAGTAAAGCCGTAAATGCACTGCAAATTTCTGCTGAATTCATGAACTATTCTCTGTATTTTTGACATGAGTGACTCACACTCAAACTTTTAAATCTTTGCTCATGATATTCTTTTTTTTTTTTTAAGATTTTATTTATTTATTTGACAGAGAGAGACACAGTGAGAGAGGGAACACAAGCAGAGGGAGTGGGAGAAGGAGAAGCAGGCCTCCCGCAGAGCAGGGAGCCCAATGCGGGGCTCGATCCCAGCACCCTGGGATCATGACCTGAGCCGAAGGCAGACGCTTAACGACTGAGCCACCCAGGCGCCCCTTTGCTCATGATATTCTAATTAAATTTTCTGCCTGTCAAAGTATGGCTTTCCCATGATAAGGAAAGTTACAGATGGCAGATTCTGTATATCGTTCCACTGTGCCCGAGAGGATGCTAGAATGCCACAGTAAATCCTCAAAAATATTCTTTAAAATGGAGCCAATTATGTAGCAGTGACTCTTGCTCATCAAAGACAGAACATTAAAGGGTAGCAAGATAAGAAACTGCTTATGTTAGCAATTCTTTTCCTTAAAGAACCAGCAGAAGAGAGACCAGTACATACCTGCACTGCCGGTACTTGGTGGTCTCTGAGGGACTCCAGGGGATACATTTCTGTGTAATGTGGCTTGAGGTGGAGACAGCATGCTTGAATCTGCTAATGTCGAGCTGGCGGCCAAAGATGGGGACACAAGTGAACTCCCTGGGTTAGTGTAGGACAAAGCATTAGGGCTGGTCACAGGGACTGTGACAGACATTGAGAAGTTCTGAGGTGGCAAACCAGGCTGTAAATAAAGAACAAGAGAAAACTGTTAGTTTCATTTTCATCTATATTAAATGTAATAACTTATGAACTTTAATTTGATAAGGTAAGTCCAGTTATTAAAAGTAGAGGATGGGGATAGTTTCTTACTACATCAATTGGCAGATTTAAGTTGCTTTCTTTAGAATTATATTTGAACATGAGTATGTTTGACATAACCTTTTCAATTTCCATTTTTATATATAAATACATATATACTACTATAACGTGTATATATATATATTTCAAATATTCTTGGAGATGAAAATTAGATGTCAGAACCTGGTATTAGTGTTGTCAGATTTAGACATTACAAAATATATCGTTGTTACCAAGTAAGCATAAAATTAGCACTCTTAATAATCCAAACCAGTTTAGTAACATTACATTTCTATTGAGAGATTACAAATAACAAAAGGGGAAAAATACGTACACATATTATAAATATAATACACCAAATGTGGGACAGTATAAGTAAGCCCTAGTTTGATTTAATTGACTGACATTCTTAACGGACAAAACTTAAAAAAAAAAAATCAAGTCATATATACACAACACACTGCAAAGAAACCATCTAAACAATTTAACCACTGACAACCTATTTTTAAATTGTATGAAGATTAAATTACAATTATAAATGCTATCTTACTTCCCTCCTAAACATTCTACACCCCCTTAAAGTAATATTTGCTATTTCTTCTTGTATTTCCTCCATTGACCACACATAATATACTTAATTAACCATGAAAATAACAGTTCTCTTTATAACAGCTTCATTATAGAGAAAGAAAAAAGCTTTCCTCTCCCCATATTTTAAAACAGTGATTGCAAAGAGCAGTAACACTGCGAATTCAACGTTGGAAGAATATACTTTATGTACTCTATTCAATAGTAGTTTATTTCAGAAAGAAAATTATCATTCATTAGCTGATATAAAACAATGGATAGATGATAAAAATTTTTTCAAAGGAAAAGCAATTTTATTTACACAATATTTTGCAGCTTAACATTTACTACAAAGTCACCAACATCTATGTGAGGTCAGAAGGGATTTTATTTTGTTTGCTATTGTGTTTTTTTAAGAATTATAAAGGTATTAGCACAGAAATACTTCCTTAAATCTATTTTTCATGAGCTTCTTATAGTAAAGGACTCCTTTGGAGAGATAATCCATGAAGTATAATTCAACGCATAGTTTTTAAGAGAATTATCTCCGACAATGAGATAAATACCAGCAGTGGAACCAATCTGTTCCATGAAGCCTACAATACAGATATAGCATTAGAAAATCAGATCTAGAATAGCTGTTTTAAGCAGCTCTTGCCAACGAGCTTCCCGTGAGAACTCTTTGAAGAACTATCAAAGAAGCATGAACTCAAAAAAGTACTGGTTTCCATGATGGTTAGATGTATGAGCATAAGAAAATTTTAAACCAACTATTTGTTTTACAACCAGTTTAAGAACACTGCGTCCTTAAATTAGTATCAAGCCAAGGCTCTCTTCCTCAATACCTATAGTAAAAGAAAAGAAAAGGAGTTTGGAGGTATTTTGCCAAATAGTTTTGGGACATTTACAAAGAACCAAAGAGTAAGCTACTACTATTACAGCAACTATACAAAATAATTAAAAATAATTCTAAAACACCAAATTTCCTAATAAATCTAACCATTTTATATTTTATAGTCTCAAGATCTATTTACGTACATGTAAACTTTTTAAAAGTCATGAGAGAGAAAGGGAAATCTTATACACACCCTATATATTTACAATCATGGAAATTTAGAGCTAGAAGGGACCTTAAAAATTACGTAAGCCAACTCATTCACTTTACAGATGAAAAAACTGGAATCCAGGAGGGGTTTATGCGCCCTATCCAAAGGTACAGGAGATAGTAAGTAGAACTTAGATTAGGATGTTTTCTCTTCACTTCCATGTTTAAGACATTGAACATGTATTATAAGACTGCAACAAATTTATTTTGAAGTTCTATAAAACAACAAAAAAAACTAATGAAATTTTTTCCCCTTCTACTTATTGGTTATCATCACCCACTGTGAAAATAAACAAGAAGTGTAGCCAATCTCTTCATGCACAAGATAAAAGCACAAACCATACTTTAGTACTCACTGCGATTTTATGATTCCGCATCATATTATCAAATTCCTCATTAATTTTTTTATATTTTTCTTCTGTATGTGGAGTTAGCACATAGGAAGTATCAGGGTCTGGGCTGTCGCACCCTCTGTGTTCCTTCTTGTTCAGAGCCTATATAATGAAGTTAACAAAAAGGATCAACAAATAAAAAGTAGAGGTAAAGTAAAAGTACTTACAGGGCCTCGTTTGAAAATAAAATCACTATCTTCATTTAGTTTGCTGAATCTGTCCTCCGAGAGTGGACTGTGCTCAAAGTAATCGTCAGCATCAGGGCTCTCACAACCATTAAGGCCTTTCTTTCTTAAAGTCTGAAATACAATTGGAAAATTCACACACAAATGATACTAACTTGCCATGAGTTTTTTTGTAAAATTTATTAAGAGAGCACAGACTGAATGAATTGAGTTATTACAAGAGCCACTGAAATGGTTTTAAATGATCACAAATGTACTCTAATCCTCCAAATAAGGTAAACCTTAGATATAAGCAAAAATAATGCTCCCATCGTACATTAAGAAAAAAAGGAATGTTACTTGTTTGGATTCTTTCTTCCCAAACTTCCTAGAGAATACTAAATTACTCACGGCTCTGAGAGTTACAACCTGAATCTGATAACATCCTGATCAACATATCTGATAGGGCCAATGAGTGTGCGAACTGACATAGAAATGTATCAAAATGATGCTTTGAGAAGCTATCATAGTACGTTTACAAAATGAACATTTCAGCAACTTCATCTACTGAAACTGCTTTCTGCCTGAGTTAATCCTAGCCACCAGAAAGAATCAGCATTGTATCTCAATAACTGCATTCCTAATTTGTTCTTAAATACTATCATTTTCCTACATAACTTTGAAGCATAAAAACTCAAATACTTATTTACATATGGCAGTAATGACTCTTTCCTATGTAGAATATACATTTATTAGTGACTTTATTAGTGACACTGAACATGTATTATAAGATTGCAAATTATTCTGAAGTTCTATAAAAGCAAAAAAAAAAAACTACTGAAATTTTTCCTTCTACTTATTTTTAAAATTTGTAATAAAACTTTACTCAGCATGTATCTTTCCCCCCCCTTTGCTAGCTCTTTCTATAGAGCTCCTTAATGGGTTGATCTAATCCACTGAACTGACTTTCTGGAAAACTTTTTTGAGTGTCATAAAAGTATCTCCTAGACCGTATGTTCACCTTTTCTTCTTCTTACTTTGAGGTAAAAATATAATGAACAGTTGGCTTTCTGATTTTTAATTTTTTTCATTAAAATCACCATGAAATGACTTATCCAATATTTAAAAGAGTAACTTTAAAACCAGGGGCCTGACAATTCTGTGGAATATTAATTTATTTCCAGAATGTCTAAATTTTTAAAAACCCTGATGAGTCTTTTTTTAAAGTAGAATTAGAGTTCAACAGTTTAAATAGCTTTGAGACTTGATTTTCCAGCCAACCACTGAGAAGTTCTAGGAAGTTAAAATCTTCCAAGTAAACTGACAAAGTTTAATTGGGAAACAAAGTTTGATCAATAGATTAGTATTATGTAAGTTTGTTAGTAAATGGTTATTTAAATTAGATTTAAGATATACTTTTAAGTAATTGGTAATAATCTTGGTATCCTTTAAAATATGATTTACAATAATTATGAATGCTTATTTTATACCTTTTATTCCTTGAAAGAATATAAACACACAATAGGTTAAGATTTGAGAATTTTTTTAGTTTCTCTGAAGTCAAATTATTTTAAAATCACTTTAGTCAATTTGATTTTTTCATGCTTACAGAATCATAAGAAATCCTAAGTGCAGATATGTTAACTTCTCAAATTACTTAGCACACACTAGGATTCCACATACAATATCTGAAACCTCCACCACAGCACAATCACTAAACATAAGCATAGAGCAAACACTACATGTACTTCCCCAACACTGGCCCCATGGCCCTACGTTCTATGGATCTAACTAATCACATGAACTTTTATGTGTACTTAGCCATAAAAGGTCCTGTTATTTAGAACTAAGGGATGGAGACATGTATTCTCCCCCGTTCCCAGTAGCAAGTTCTGCTTGCCAAAGCTCTGCAAGTTGCTATCAGCGATGAAGATGTTAACACTCAGAATATTGGAACACAATGAACTCTTATAACCTACACAGCCCTAGAAACAAAACAAATATAGTTAAGTGCCTACACAAAGATTTCATCATGAACTTGACTTATTCTAGCCTGAAATCTCTAGATATTTTCCCATCATATTCATGTATCTTAAGACTAGGAAATTCACAGTCGTGCTCTTCTCTAACAGCAACCACCAAGTATGTGCCTCTTTGAAGTCCTTTTAAATTACTGAAGAAAAAGAATATGGCCTTTTTAAGTAATTACACAAAATTTTTATTCTACAACAACAGGGTTAACCCTACTTGTACTCATGAGGAAGAAGAGTGCTCTGGTATCTCCAGCTCTGCAAGCCTTCACTTCAGATGGGGTTCCTGTCATTGTGAGGGAATTTAAGAGGCTCTATCAGCTCTGGAGATAAAAGGCTCATGTACCTCTACTGCATATCCAACTTGTGTCTTATCACCAGAACACGAAGAGTTGTTGTGAGGACCAACTACCATAAAAAGACTTTTTCTGTCATCTTTATCGTTACCACATAGCTTAATAGTAAAAGTTTCTCCTGTGTCACAGGTACTAACAAATGGAATGCTGTAATCTATTAACAAGGCTAGGTGAGGCATATAAGAAACAGGCTAGCTTCAGTTTTTTCACATGCTTCAAGTTACCCACAACACACACACTTGCTCAATGAAGAAAACACAGTCTGAAAGGCTACCATTTTGAGGAATCTGCTTTTAAGCGCATTCATTAAGGGTACTAGCACGGTGCACAGTCTATGGCTATTACTGATGATTATAATGTTCCATTCTGAAGTAAACGGTACTTCAAAAGTACTTTACTCTTGTACATGCAATTGACAGTTTTCAGTGACGTTATGGCATACTAAAGGGGAAAATTCAATTATGCCAAAATACTTTCAATTTCAGGGGTGTGTATCATGCAAGTTGATTGAAGTTGCTTTTCTTAAATAATTAAGTTATTAATTTAAGCTAACTTGATACAACCTGTTCTATGTTCTTTTGTACCAGTGTTCCAAACACGTTTAATGATTCCAACTGCAAAGATTAGTTAAATGAAATCCTAAAATGAATGCAGCCACAATTTTCATCAGTGCATTTCTATAAAAGACAGAAATTTTATTTTTGGAGGGTCAGCTAAGCACCTTTAACAAACATTTCTACTTCTCACAATAAAGTTAAACTGTATTATGATTTTAATGGCTCTTCTTTTTATATTTTGGGCCAATTCGGTCAGGTATTTTCTGCATACTTTAATCTACGGTATAAAATATAGGTTTTAGACTTTTTTCCCTAAGAGTATTCAAGTCTTTTATACAATAAACTTAAAAAGCAAACATATTTCAAAATGGATTGTGAATTAAAGGTGGCCAATTTTATTTTTTTAATATTTATTTATTTTAATTACCATATAACGTATTGTTTCAGGGGTACAGGTCTGTGATTCATCAGTCTTACACAATTCATAGCACTCACCATAGCACATACCCTCCCCAATGTCCATTATCCAGCCTAAAGGTGGCCAATTTTAAATAGTTTTTTTAGCTTACATGATCTTATTAGCAAAAAATAATGTATTTAAATTTTTAGATATGCTTATTCTCCATGGAAATTATATATACACACATATATACAAAAATATATAAACAAATACATATATATACACAATCATACATACGTTACCGTAACCTTCTGTTTCTTAATAAAGAAATCTAGTATTCATGATATTTTTCACTGAAATTAGTTTAAATATTTAAACTACACAAAGTCTGAAATAAACTGATAAAAATCCCAGGGGGCTGGCATTTTCTGGCATTTTGAGATATGCTACAAAGTTTTAGACTCAGAAGTCTATACTGCCCACACCTGACAAGACTGTGGCTTTACTGCCTACAAAGAACTGAAATGCTCTTTAATGTATACTCAATTTTATAACTGTCAAATTCCATTCCAAACAAATAGAATCACAATACTTAGAAGCAAAACTATGGAATTAAAAGTACTCAAAAGGTATATATGCATGTTTTTTTAAACGCACAAGGAGCTAATTAATCTATAATATCATCACCCACCTTAAATCTCATTTCTGTCAAGCACTGAGCAGTAAATGCTCCATAAATATGGCATGAATGGATAATCAGATCTAGCACAAGATAGGACTACTTGTAAAATAAAGGAATAGTATGTTTTAAGTTCCAAGGAACTTAAACTAAATAGAATTTTTTTAACTAAGGAAAGTTCTCCTTTTCCTCATTTTTAATAATCATTGCTAATTTTGAAAGATACTTCGTATTCTTCCTAGACACTTTGAAAATGAATAAAAACACAATTTTTTTAAACTGAAAATTTGAGAGAAAAAGGCATCAAAATTTATTAAATTCAACAATTATGAAATGAATACTAGTAATTCTAACCAAATCAAACACAGACTAGAACCAGAACCTATAGATCTCCCTCAATCACACAACTCTCTCCTCTCCCCTCTCCAGGAAATACTATCCTACCTCTGTGATGACAAAACTTTCCGGATTTTCTTTATAGGTTTAACACATATATACATCTCTAAATATATTATTTGGTTCACTTTTAAATATTATGGGAATGGAGTATTACACAATGTGTTATTCTGTCTTATCTCTTTTATTATACATTAGATTCATCCTTAGGGTTGCATATAGTTCATTTGTTCATTTTCACTGAATATTGTACTACATTGTATAGGGGAAAAAACTTTATTGTACTGCAGATAGACATTGGAGTTGCTTCAATTTTTTGGCCATTATTAAAATGAAAATGGTGCTATGCACATTTTTGCAGACATAGCCTACTCCATATCTGTACATGCTTCTCTAAGGTATATTTATGGGAATAGAATTGCTAAGTTCAAAAAATATGTGGATCTTATCTGTCTTATACGAGATAATGTCAAACCATTTTTTTAAAGTACAGTTGACCTTTGAACAACACAGGTTTAAACTGTGCAGACCTACCCAGATTTTTTTTCAATAAATATAGTATTATACTATAAGTGTATTTTTTCTTCCTTAGGATTTTCTTAATAACATTTTCTCTTCTCCAGTTGACTTTAATGTCAGGATACAGTATATAATACATATAACATATACAATGTGTGTTGTTTACGTTATTGGTAAAGCTTCTGGCCAGTAGCTAAGTTTCGAGGGAGTCAAAAGTCAAACATGGATTTTCAACTGCACAGGGTGCTGTTTTCCTAACTGTGGAGTTGTTCAAGGGTCAACTATAATTGCATTGAAGTACATTTCTACCTGCAATGAGGAATTGATTTGCATTCCTGATTATTAAGGAAATGAAGCACATTTCATACCTACTGGCTATCTGAATTTTCTTCTAAGTGCCTGTTCAAGTTTTCTATTGACTTGTTCATCTTTCTCTTATTGCTTTGTCATTTTTTAAATTTGAAATCAACATGAGTCCTTTGTTAATTTTATGCATTATAAAAATATTTTTTCATTCTGTGGCTTTAAAAAAAAAGAAACACTTGCCTTCAGATAAAAACAGGTTCTTAATTTTAACAAAGTCAAATTTACCATTTTTTTTCCTTTATAGTTTTTATGTCTTAAGAAATCCTTTCCTACCTCAAAATCATGAAGATAGTCTCCTATATCATCTTCTAAAAAGCTTTCAATTTTGCCTTTTGCATTTAAGTCTATAATCTTCCTAGAGGCAGATTTTATGCAATATATGAGGTAGGTTCCTTTAATGGTTTTCCTATATATCCAATTGTCCCAGGACAATTAAAGAGTCTGTTCTTTCCATTTATGCACATGGTTCTGTTTCTGAGCTCTCTATTACTTCACTGCTATGTTTGGCAATTGGTATTTGTGCCATTGTCATAGTATCTTCATTACTACAGCTTTAAAATTAGCTGCAATATATTGTAGAGCAAACCCTCTCACACTGTTACTCTTCAGGGTGTCTTCTTTTCCCCCTCAATTTCCTTTTATTTCAGAATCAGTTGTTGAATTCTTAAAAAAACAAAAAAATCCTTGGGATTTTGACTGGCATTTGACTCTATAAAGATTATTTTTTTGTAGCACAGATGTATAAATATTGAGTGTTCCATTCCACAATGATGGGATAATTCTGTTAAATCAACCCTGCATTCCTGAGAGCAATCCAACTTAGTCATGATGTACTGTCCCTTTTATATACTGCTGGATTTAATTTCTGTATAGTTAGCATAAATAACATGAGATGCTTTAACAAACAAAAATCTCAGTGGCTTAACCCAATTAAGTTTCTTATTCATACAAAGCCACATGAGGATGTTTCTTATCTGAGAGACTTGCACGAGATTATTCAGAGCCCAGATTCATTTATCTTGTGCTTCCACACACAAGACCTCAAGAGTTCCCGTCTGGATTCTCCGTACCTGGCTAGCAAACAGGGAAGAGAGAGTACGAAGATCATGTGGGAGGTATTCGACAGATCAGGCCTGGAAGCAGCATGTGTCACTTCTACTCAAATTCCACTGGCCAATTTAGTCACACGGCCACTCCCAAAGGGAGGCTGACAGAGTCTATATGCGTGCCCAAGCAGTATAGAAAATGGATCAAAGTGAAAATAAGTGTCTCCACTAAAAAAGATGTGAACTCAAAGAAGTAGACTAGTATTTTGTTTAGGAGTTTTACATTTATGTTCAGTGAGGCTGACTTCTGATCCTTCTTAGAACTCTCCTTGCTGGTTTTGCTATCAAGGTCAGGCTACCTCATATAATGGTAAGACAGCACATTTCTTTTGCAGGTAGTAGTAGGCATTGCCTTCAGGCTCCTTCTCCAGTTCCTCCATAATCTTATTCCTATCTTCCTCAGTAAGAAGTGTGTGGTGTTCAAGCTATGGCTTCTTTGAATTTTAAGGCGATATCCAATTCTATGTTACTCCTAGGTTTGATTGCAAAGAGCCCAGCAAATGGCAGTGATACTTCTCCCCTCAACCCGGAGCAAAACCAATAGTTTTAGGGGGCCCTTAACTCACAGAAACTAGATATTGGGCAACCCAGTAGCCTCAGCTTACCAAGAGGGATAATGTAATTCTGTTGTAAATCTTCACACCTAAGTATTTCTTTTTTTTTTTTTTAAAGATTTTATTTATTTGAGAGAGAATGAGAGACAGAGAGCACGAGAGGGAAGAGGGTCAGAGGGAGAAGCAGACCCCCCGCTGAGCAGGGAGCCCTATGTGGGACTCGATCCCGGGACTCCAGGATCATGACCTGAGCCGAAGGCAGTCGCTTAACCAATTGAGCCACCCAGGCGCCCTACACCTAAGTATTTCTGATAAACTTGATTCTCGGTGCACTGTGAAGTCAGGAAAGTATATCTTCAAAACTCTTGGCTCTTGGTTTTCACCATCCCTTCTTTGTGTGTTTTTTTTTTTTTTTACTTGTACAAATGACTGAATTTGCCTTCCTTTTTTCCAACAAAACTTACTGAGAGCTCCTACTAGGTTCTGATGTTCACTGATGAAATAGACATGGGTCACTGTCCACATTAAGCTTGTGAAGGTCATGTGATCTTCCCATGAAGACTAATTTCTTACCATGACACTCTCACTTGGGTTTTGGACCCCTTCTTCAAAAGCCTGAGGTGGTTTAGTTGCAAAACTGATAAACAGGTTGAGGGGGGAGGAGCAAGATGGCAGAGGAGTAGGAGACCTGGATTTTGTCTGGTCTCAGGAATTCAGCTGGATAGGGATCAAACCATTCTGAACACCTACGAACTCAACAGGAGATCAAAGAAAAGAATAGCAACAACTCTCTGAACAGAAAAGCGACCACTTCCTGGAAGGTAGGACGCGCAGAGAAGTGAATCCGAGGCGATATTCGGGAGGATAGACGGCGGGGGAGGGAGCCTCTGTCAGCCACTTCTGGCAAGTGATAGAGCCCCAGACCACAAAATCAGAACTTTCAGAAGTCAGCTCCTTTGAGGGACGTCGCTCCAGTGGCTAAGCGGGGTGTGGAACCATCGCTGGGACAGTGTGGTCTCAAGACCCTCGGGGTCACAGAAAGACAAGGTGTGCCTGAGTGCGGCAGAGCTCCCAGGTATTGGAGTGGGGAAGCCGGCTGCAGAGACGGAGCCGAGGAGTGGGATCTTACCTTGGGGATGCCATAAACTGTGATCAGAGGCAGAGTCGAGGTGCTGCTCTTCCAGTAGGGACCCAACAAGCGGCAGATCCAGGGAGACTCCACGTCCTCCCCCGGGAGGAGCGGCGCAGGAGCGCAGCGCGGGGATCTGCTGGGTTTGGAGACTTCACACTGAGTCGGGTGCCAGAGATAGAAACGCTCAGTCACAGGCCGGGTGAGCACAGAGTGCGGCCGGAGACCGGGGAGTTGGGAGTGACTGACTGCTTTTCTCTGGGGGTGCACTGAGGAGTGCAGCCGCAAGTTCTCGGCTCCTCTGGGGCAGAGATGGGGAGGCCGCCATTTTCACATCTCGTCCTCCAAAGCTGTACTGAAAGCTTCCAGGGAACAAAAACTCCCGAGAGCAAACCCAAGCAGATTACTTAGCCCAGACTGGCAAAGGCGGGGCAATTCTGCCTCTGGCAAAGACATTTGGGAACCATGGCAACAGGCCCTCCCCCAGAAGATCACCAAGAACAGCCAGACAAGACCAAGAGAACGGCAGAACTCCAGCGCTAGGGGAATATTGCACAAAGAATCCATGGCTTTTTTACCATGATTCTTTAGTCTTTCAAAGTTAACTTTTTTAACTGTTTTTTTTCTTTTTCCCTTTTTCAACCAACATCTAATCAATCCCTTTTTTAAAAAAAATCTTTATTTTTCATTTTTAGAGTCATATTCTATCCCTTCATAGGAGTTACCCATATTTTTGGTATATATAATATATATATATGTAAGTTGTTCTCTCTTTAAAATTCTGGGATACAGTTTCTTCTAACAGATCAAAATATACCCTAAATCTCTAGTGTATGGCTTTCTTCAAGTCTCCGGCCTGATCACATTCTCTTTTTTTTTAATCCTCTTCTTTCCTTTTTCAACCAACTTATCAATTCCTTTTATAAAATCTTTTATAATTATCATCTTTA
>NC_138377.1:111275105-111294129 GCF_054177405.1 Leptonychotes weddellii
CCTGGGTGGCTCAGTTGGTTAAGCGACTGCCTTTGGCTCAGGTCATGATCCTGGAGTCCCGGGATCGAGTCCCGCATCGGGCTCCCTGCTCAGCAGGGAGTCTGCTTCTCCCTCTGACCCTCCCCCCTCTCATGCTCTCTGTCTTTCATTCTCTCTCTCTCAACTAAATAAATAAAATCTTTAAAAAAAAAAAAAAAAAAGAAGATAGCAGGAGGGGAAGAACGAAGAGGGGGCAATCAGAGGGGGAGACGAACCATGAGAGACGATGGACTCTAAAAAACAAACTGAGGGTTCTAGAGGGGAGGGGGGTAGGAGGATGGGTTAGCTTGGTGATGGGTATTAAAGCGGGCAAGTTCTGCATGGAGCACTGGGTGTTATACACAAACAATGAATCATGGAACACTACGTCAAAAACTAATGATGTAATGTATGGGGGTTAACATAACATAATAATAATAAAAACTAAAACAAAACTGATACACTGGTTTTGTTTTTTTTTTTAAATGAACGAGCCAATTTATTAACCCAGCATCTGTTGTAATGCTTCTGGGTGGAAGCTGACACCTGTCTGGTGATTCTTTGCAGATCTTTCGGTCTCTGGTGTCAGTTTGCAGCCCCTATCTTGGTCCTTTTCCATTGTTTTCAGCCCCAAAGCCTTGGAGGACCAGTGGGCTACACTCCTGGAGCCTCTGTTTAAGTGGCTGGGCATGACCCCATTTCTCTGACACCCCCCATCGACCTTGGTTATGGAGCTGACCCCAGCCACGCCCTGTAGGTACAGGTGCTGTGCTGTGGAAGCAGCCCATGTGCAGAACCAGTTCTCATCAGGGACACCTGGGTGGCTCAGTCGGTTAAGCATCTACCTTCGGCTCGGGTCATGATCCCGGGGTCCTGGGATCGAGTCCCACATCGGGTTCCTTGCTCAGCGCGGAGCCTGCTTCTCCCTCTGACTGACACTCCCCCTCCTTGTGCTCTCTCTCTCTCTGACAAATAAATTCTTTAAAAAAAAAAAAAAAAAAAACAGTTCTGATCACAAGGAGCCAGCAAGCTCTTTATGCTATAGTGTCCACCCATTTAGGGACTTTCAGCTCCCCAGACTTTTTCAGGAAGATGGCCAGAGCGCTGATGAACTCCTGCTAGTTCATGTCTTTTACAGTGACTCCAGCCATAGTGTGGCCTCTGCACTGCCAGCCAGGAGAAAGGGAGCAATGGGGTTTCCCAGGCACGTAAGTCAGGCATCCTGCCTTCATTCTTGAAGATATTTTCTCTGGGTACAGAATTCTAAGTTGGATTACAACTTCTTCTCAACCCATTCAGGGTATCATTTCATTGACTATAGATTTTCATTTGCTGCTATTTAGAGTCAGCACTCCTTTGAAGATGATCTCCTCTGTTTAAGTTTGTCTCTTTGTCTTTTGTTTTCTGTAGTTTCACTATGTCTTAAATCAATCCTGGAAAATTGTCATTATCTCTTCAAATATTGCATCTGCCCCCATTCATATTCATTCTCTCTTCCCCTCCTTCTAGAACGCCAAGAAAAATTTAGGCTAGAATTTCCAACCAATCTTCCCTTTCCTCAACATCTTGTATTTTATACCTTTTCTTCTCTTCGTGCTGAGCCTCCAGATAACGTCAGTTCACAAATTCTTCAGCTGTGTCAAATATATTTCCAACATGTTTACTAAGTTCTTTATTTTGGTTATTGTGGTTTTTTTCATTGCTCTAAGTATTTCATTCAATTCCGCCGTATCACTTCTAATTTCCTGTTTCTTGCAGATACTTTCAAGCTTTTTTATTAAAACACAGTGAAGCTGTTTATAATCTATGTATAATAATGAGTATCTGAAGCATTGAGAAGTCAGTTTCTGCTATTTCTTCTGCATTTTGCTTATGGTGCCTTGTTTTCTTTTATGGTTGGTCATCTTTGTATGATGGACGCTCTCTGGTTTTAAAAGATTATTTGAAAGAGATTTTTTGATGCCTTGAATAAGGTGCCTTTCTTCAAAAAGTATATCCATTTGCCTCTTCCAGGTACCTGAGGCAAAAGTTTTCCTGGACTTCCTGTGTTAAATGACTTTGGACAATGAGTGATTCCACACAATGCTGGTACTTGTTTTACAACCTCTCAGAGACAGGTTCTCTTCCTTACTTTTCTTATTCTTCTCTTTCCCCCATCTGTTCAGTACAATAGATCTCTCCTTGCAATCTTTTGCAAGTAGGGAAAAGACTGGATTTCTTCCTCTTCCCAAGGTCCCAATTTGATATGGGAGGCAATCCATTAGACTCAGAAACCTACAAGTAATGAGTTGCTCTTTGCCTCTGGATTCATCAAAACCTGAAGCTCAGTTTTCAACTGTTTTATCCCAGTGAGCAAATGACTCAGGGTAACCAGAACTTTAAATACTTCTTTACCTCTTACGTTCTCACCTTTTCTTAGATTTTGGTCTGGCATGTTCCTAACAGCTCTTTAACGCTATAAAGAAGTTTTTGTACAATTTATATAGTATTTTTAGTTGTCTTCAGCTGAAGAGTTGGTCCAGATAACCTGACCCAATATTACAGAAATAAAAAAGAAAATTCAATGTTGTTAGGAAAAAATTAATCAAATATTTTCTAATGACATCCACAAAGTTTTTTGATGTTGTATTTGCTTTTTCTTTAAGTTAAATGTGGAAAAGAGTCCCACACTTTCCACGGAATTCCACTGTCAAGTTCTTCAAAAAGTTCAACACAGAGCTATCATACAACCTGACAAATTCCACTCTTAGGTAGATACCTAAGAGAAATGAAAACATGTCCATACAAAAACTTGTACACAAATTTCATAGCCACATTTTTGTAACAATCAAAAAGTGGAAATAACCTAATGTCCATCAACTGATGAATGGATAAACAAAATGTGGTGTATCCCAATGGAATATCATTTTGCCATGGAATGATGTACTGATACATGCTACAATATGGATGAACCTTGAAAGTATTATGCTAAATGGAAGCCAGATACAAAAGAGATTATTTATATGAAATATCCAGAATAGGCAAATCCATAGACACAGAAAAAAGGTGTTTGCCAGGATGAGGAGGTAAGGGGAGTTGGGAAATGACTGCCAATGGTTGATGAAAATGTTCTGGAATTAGTGTTCATAGCTGCACAAACTTTTGAATATATTAAAAATTGTATAATTTTAAATGGTGAATTAAAAGTTAATCTCAAGTATGTCTATAATACCCCTTGTGGTAGCCACTAGCTACATTATGTTGCCTCACTGAACATTCAATCCTTCCATTTCACATGATAGTGAAAGATACTGGGGGCAATGATTTATAAAGATACCAGGTAGTGTGAAAGCACTTTATGCAGGTTGCAGAAAACGCTGGAAATCTTTACCACGATTATGAATAATCACACTGGAATTTGTACCTATTGAGTCCTATACCCAGGTATATTAAGATTACAAGTGAACAGAACTATATGAAACAAAAGCCAACAGAATCTATGAAAACAGCTTTTATACCTTAAAAGAAACCAGCAAAATAATACAACTTCCCCCCCACTGAATAGTCTTCTTTTATATAGCAGCCACTTATTCAGATGAACATAAGCTGATGAATGTGCTTTAAAAAAACAAACAAAAACACCTTCTATGATTAAACAATACAGTCTGCTCTACTATACTGTGTTTTGGCATGTAAATTAGGTGCTATGAAACTGGTAAACAGGGAATGGTGTCAGTATAATAAAGAAGTCACTCTGGTTCACTGGGGATTTTTCCTAGGCAAGGGGAGCCAGAAAAGTGGAAACAGAATTAGAACCTTTAGCAGGAGAGGAGAAAGACCTCCTGACAGCAGGAGCATTTACAAAGAAGAAAGAAAAAAGAAAACTGAAAACGAGCGCTTCAGAGAAGTATTCCCAGCCTTGTCGAAGGTTGTAATATTTCCCATGCTCACTTTAATGGCAACCTCCCCCCCAGCTTCTATTGTTTATTGCTACACTGCCATCTGCACTGTCCTAAGACCCACTATCTCCATTCTAATTAAATGTTGTCAACATTTCTACTCAAGTAATTAATTCTGTGCATTTATAATACCCACTGTGGTAGCCACTAACTACACACTAAGTTGCCTCACTGAGCGGTGCAAGTTCTCTTTTTAATTATTAATTATTTTTTAGTTTGTGTTTCTCAGAACACAAAGTTGCACAGGTTTTGGAGTTTATGAAATTTTTCAGGAATGCATAAACTGCATTACAGCAGAAGCACCTGTACAAATTTTTCTTTTTAAGTCTGTTTACTTCTCTAAAGGTTGGAAATAACATATACTGGGAGTCAATGTGGAAGATGGGGCAATACAGCAATAAAGGCAGTATTTCCAGGGTTATAGAGTATAGAGAATCACATCCCTTCATTCCTTCATTCTTGAGCTTTATTTCCATTTAAACATACTCTATGCTTTTGTCCTTAATAGCTTTGGGTAACATTTGATGAAGTTGTTTTGTTTTTTGGTTTTTGGTTTTGTTTTTAAGATTTATTTGAGACAGAGTGTGTGCGTGAGCTGGGGGGAGGGCAGAGGGAAAGGATGAAGGAATCTCAAGCAAGACTCCACACTGAGCATAGCACCTGAAACGGGGCTCGATCCTGTGACCCTGAGACCATGACCTGACTCAAAATCAAGATGGACGCCCAACCAACTGAGCCACCCAGGTGCCCCTGATGAAGTTTTAAGAGTACAAATTAACTGAAGTAAGCAACACTGCTTTTAGTTCAATTTTATAGGTCATTATTAAGCTGTGTGCTGATCTTTGGGAATCCACTGGGAAGAATATCGATGTTCTTTAGCAAAGACTTTGACTCAAAAGTTCCACAGTCTTTCTGAGATAGACCCAGGGTCTTCAAGAAAACATTATTTAAATCTTGGTTTTGTCACTGTGTACTTGTAAGATATTGGACCAGTCCTTTGCTTTGTTTGGACTCCTGCTTTCTTACCATTTAAATGAAGTAAGAACTAGATTAGAGTTTTCCAAACCTTCTTATAATACATAAACTCCTTTTAACAATAATTTTGGTCAGTCACTTTTTCATAATAAATAATGATTTTAAGTAAAAATACTTTAAATTGTTACGTTAAAGGAGATATTATAAAGATTATTTATAAAATAATACTTGATCACGTTCACATTATGGTTGAATTCTAAACACTTCCTTTTCTACAAATGATGCTCTCTTAAATTTTTTATAGATCAATTAAGAAGAAGCATGACATGTCAATATACCATAATCTTTAGAACGCAGTCTAAACCTCCACTTTAATCACCCTTCCCCATTCAAACTAAGTGGAATAGCATTCTTCTTCATAAAATCTCAATATTACTAAAGACCTATCATAATTAAAAGATGAGATCTTTAGTCTATTTTTAAAAGTTACAATCTTCTTTTAAAACGCTGATAATCTGCTGTCAGATTAGTATTCTTGTAACAATTATTTGACTACCTAAACTTTTAAACACCTCTAAAGGCTGCCCAATGCCCATAAGACAAATGTCCAACACCACAGACTGATATTCAAGGCACTCTATCAACTACACCCAATCTGTCTGTTCCTTACCTTAATTATTCACCTATACAAACTCTTTATTCCAAAGAAATGTGTATGATGTGTAGTAATACTAAGATTTATTTTTACTGTATGATATGTATATCCAGTGTTTCTAGCACCATTTATTGAAAAAACTTTCCTTTTCTCACTGGTTTACCTTAGCCCTTTTGTCAAACATCAATTAACCATGAATGTATGGGTCTATTTCTGAGGTCTGTGCCCTGTTCCACTGAGCTACAGGTCTATCCCCACCTAATGCAAATACAAACTTTCTGGATTAAGGTAGCTTTATAGTACGTCTCAGAGGTGGAGTATCTAGCTAGAATAAGCCAATCAGCACTTTCCATCTTCTCCTCACCACCATGATTAGTGTACTGCAGGGAGGAGTGTGGAAGCATGTTATCTAAGCCAGCATAACAGAGTTAATTTTAGAATATTTGGTGAAAACTCTAGGACACAACTAATCTCTGATGCTTTATATTGGTGCTTAACAATATGGTAGCCACTAGCCACATGTGTTTACTTAATTAAAGTTAAAAATACAGTTTCTCAGTTGTACTATTTATATTTCAAGTGCTCAACAGCTACATATGACTCATGGCTACCATACTGGACAGCACAAATAGAGAACACTTCCATCACCACAAAAAGTTCTACTGGATAATGCTGCTACAGACGACGCCATGTGCGGATGTAAGGTCGGGAGCTGCCACTGTCAACATGCAGTAGCCAGCATCAGGACAAAGCTGATGCCTGAGAAAAGGCAGAAACCTGGAGCCCAATACAACAGAGCAGCGCCTAATCTCTACCACACTGCTGTGTTTTTTTGTTATGGGATATAACACCTACCCCTATTTTAAAGGCGAGTTTCAGTCGGGTCTTTGTTACCTGGAATTAGAAACAACCTGACTAATATAAAATAGGTTTCAAAATGCTTTCACAGGGTGCCTGGCTGACTTGGTCGGTAAAGAATGCAACTCTTGATCTCCAGCTTGTGAGTTTGAGCCCCATACTGGGTGTAGAGATAACTTAAAAATAAAAAATCTTTTTAAAAAATGCTTATGCATACATTATTTTAATTGATCCTTAAAACCCACAAGATTGAGAACTTTAATACTGCTCTCTTTTCCTATTAAACAGGTACCATAAATATTCAATAAATAACAGATTATTTTAGCAAAGAAATGCTAATTATAAATACTAAACATAGAAATTTATTTTGGATCACAATAAGTAAAGTATCAAATAATAGAATTTGAGAATTAACACCTTTCACAAAATGCCTAAACCCTCACCTAAAACCCTTACTTTCTGCTGTCCTACAGAACATAACTGATAGAATTTTTTTATACCCCAAAGTAACAGAACAATTTTTAAAAACTTAATTCAACTATAACAAATATGATAAATAGCACTAAAAATATTTTAATTATATCATACAATGAAACAATCCTATATGAACACTGGTAGCATGAAAAAGCAAGCTGATTTTTTAAATTCCTGTACAATACTAGTTACTATTTCTAAGCTTTTTTGCAGAATATAAACATTTTTGAGGCTTTCAAGAGACTTTGGAAATAACAACTCAAGCCCAGAAATTACCACAAAATAACAAAGCAGTTATATGAAAAGAAAATTTCTATAAAAACAAGGCATGAGAAAATAATATTCCCTGTTGAATTATAAAAGGTTATTTCCAATATGAATTCAAACTTTGGTTTATTCTCTAAGACTCAAACTTGTAGCTTATTTACCAAGTTTCAAGAATCACTAACATTTAAAAAACAATCTTAAAAGTATACCTTCTGATCTTTTACTGCCAGTTAAAATAAGAACTTATAGGAAATATTCTTTGAGTAAAGAAATATAATCACACATCAGTGTGCCTACACATATGATTTTTCATAGAATATCCTTAGTATACACAAGTATCAAAGCACATATCAAAAACTGATTTGATTCACAAAATCAACCCACCAAACAAAACCTACAAAATTATAAATTATTTTCCAAAATATAAAAAGTTCATACTACCATTTGGAATGGTTTACAGGTCAAGCACTGATTGTGTATTTTAAATTTAAAAGTAGGGTTATGTCTAATCTATGCTAAGAAGATACCTCTCTTTCTTTAGACTCTAGATCCCTAGAGTTTCTCTCAAAACTGAGCTACAAAAATAACTTCAAGCTTATAGCTCTAATAGTAATATAGTATTTATATGCTGATTACAATTTGATGGGAAACATCAAAATCTTGTGATTCTAAGTGTCTTGAATCTATACTGAAATGTATCCAACAAAGGAACTTCTGTAGTAAGATAATAAAACAGCCAACACATCATCTTTTTAGGAAAACAGCAGAAATATGGCCAGTTATTCCCAGTGTCTAGCACAATGCCCTGTACATGGTATGATAAATATCAGTACATTAAAAATGTAAAAATAATGCATTATATTCAACATTTTCACCCTTTTCCTCCTCCCTTCCTTTAAACCCCTTTCAAAAAAAAAAAAAAAAATTACAAGTGTGATTTGAACACAATGCATTGCTTGGGAAGTGCAAGAGAGTCAGTAAAACCTAGACACAGCTCTTTCAATAGCTACCCAAGCCTTCAGGAGAAAGTCAAGGGCCTCAGACACCTCTCTGGGATCTGGTTTACTCCCCAGGTCTTGGCTATTTCCACTCTTCACACTATATTACTACAGCTATACTTGTCTGAAGTTAACTCCATAAAATAATTGTATTATGTCTCATTTCCTAATTTCCACATAAGCTGCCCCTTTGAGCTAGAACACCTTTCTTCTACCCCTTTCCCTCTCCAACCCTGTCCGATGATGGTGTCACCTCTAGAGGAAGTTTTCTCTGACCACTCCCCCAATCCTCTGTACCCCTTTTCTCACTGGCCAAAAATTTGGCTAATGTAGCAAAGAACTTCCAGAGGAAAATGAACAACTTAACTGACTGTAACTACTAAAACACTCAATCCCTAACACAAAGGGACATAAAAAGGATATATAGGTATTCACTGATGAACACGAGAAATGCATTAGAGAAATGTAAGCTGTATTATAAAGTGATAGATCTCATCCCTTTCCCGCATGAACTCCCATTTATATATCAAAAACATCAATCTCTGATGGGAGAAAACTCTGACCTCAAGAAAATAAAAATCACACGTAGAGATGCACAGTTCCTTAAAAAGCACATACATGAAAACCAATAATTGTATGATAAATAATAATATTTAAATACATAGTAAAAACAAAAAGAGTCAAACTGAAATCGCAAGAGCTACGGTGATTGCTGTGTGAGGTGATGGTGCAGGACAAGTGAGAAGAGGAGGAGGGCCATGAGGATTGCGTGCCTCACCCTGTGTATCACCGTCCTGCTGCGCCAGGCTCTGTTAGGAATAAAAGAGCAGGGCAGGGGGCTGGAGGTGGAGGGAAGCTTTGTCTTGTCTTCAGATGTCTCATTATTTTTCCCCTTTCCCTGCCGCTCCACTGCAGCCCTGTAAAACATTAGGCAAGCCTCTTAAATACTCCCTGTCTGTTCCATTCCTCATCTGTAACACGGGGAGAAGAAAAAAAAAAAAACTGGCTCAAAAAGGCTCTCTGAGAACATTATAATACTGTCAGAAAACCGAAGCATAATCATGCCTCCGATTCTATAAGGTCAGTACTAGATGATCTCAGGAGACAAAAGTCATTTATCTTTCTGTTTTGCTCAACTGAGGAACTGTAATCCATCGCCCACACATCCCCACCAGACCCCATAAATACATTCAAAGAAGCACTTATAACCATGTAGTAGTGAATTGAAAGATAACCCATTAGTAATATGTCCCCTAGTTTGGAATTCACACCAAAATCGGCATGCTATTTTGGATTGCTTCTTAGAAGGTCTTAAAAGTTACACTTTGTGCTTACTCACTGCTTAAAATTATTTCTGAGAATGTTCTTGGAAATAAAAATATTTAAGAAGCTGGGTGACCACTGCCCAGAGACTGCACATTAACTCAAAGCTTTGAGTCTCACTGCACTTAGGACAAGTTAATTCGAGTTCATACAGTATTACTCAGACCTCCCCCCAGGAGTTTTTGCTTCAGTAGGTCTGATGTAGGGCCCACAAGCTTAGATTTCTAACAAGTTCTCCGGTGACACTGCTGCTGCTGGTCCGGGGTCAGGGTACCACACTCTGAGAGCCACGGATTTTAAAATAATGTACTCCTGCCATGGTCAACTTTCACTGTGAGCTGTTTTTATTTAATAATTGGTAGATGCATCATATATTGATCCCCTGTCTTCCTCTCTTTTAAGATATTGATCATTTCTAAATTCCTTTGTAATCTGAAAGTAGGCAGGAATAATTAAGACTCAAAAAAAGCAGCTTTTCTCTTTCTTTAGAATCCAAATTATTGTCATCTTACTTCATTTATCACTGTGTCTCAAATTCCTCATCTGTGAAATGGGGACAATAAGAGGGTTCAATAAGATAAAATAAATAAAAGCCCCTGGAACAGTACCAGGTTATGTTAGCAACTAGATAAATGTCATCTATTATTCTTACTGCAATTATCCCCACTCATTTTCCATTTATTATTGAGGAAAACTCATTCATGTTTGCTACATGTCATACATCACTGACTTATATACAAAATCCTTATCCATTTCTGGTGAAATGTTCTGGAGCTCCAATGGGTTCAATAAACTGGGGAGCAAAGGGAGGTTATAATGTCAAAGAGCCAGGTTCTAATCCTACTTCTGCCACTAAATTGCTACATGACTCTGGGCAAGTCATTTAATGGAGTCTCAATCTCCACTTCTGAAAAAGCTTACCTTGGATATGAAGCTCAAACGAGATAATGCAAGAGGAATTTTTTTTTAAGTACTACAGTATTCCTGTCATGAGGAAGATACCTCTATCTGGGAACAGTTTATAAGATATCAACTAAAGAGATAAGCAGCCACGGTCTCTTACATTCTTAAATAACAGCACAATGATATGATTCACCACATAAGCTATTTGCTGAATATTCTCCAATATCACCAAGTCATAACTATTTTTAAAATATTATATGCAGGAATATATAATATTTCAAATATTCCTGCAAAGTGAAAGACAGAGAAAAGTGGATACAAAAGTAATCTCAGGGATTTATTGAGTAACAGCTGCTAAAATCCTCACTTCTTGGTTTTAGCATAATTTTTATTTTGATGCAGAACCCTTCTATTAGTTCTAGGCTTTTGTTTAGAATAAACACAAAGTATATATACACACACATGTATGAATAATGGTGACCAACTGGTGAGTTTCATTACTAGTTTCTAATACTCTAAGATGAATCCAATGTTCTTATAAAATTGCATACTACAGTTCACAAGCTTTAAATCTTAATTTACTGAAAAGATATATGGGGGTTATAACATTGTTTTTGTACATTTCAATTAAATTACCAAACAAAAAGTGAGCCACATATTTTTGTTATCAATGCTTAATAACATGGAAAGATATAATGTATCTCTCTGATGACATTCTTTACAGAATGTCTCCTAATGAAATATAGGAAATAAAGTAGTAAAACTCATCTTTTGTAAGGAATAAACTCCTAAAAAGCCGTGTATAAGCATTTTCAAATAAGATGCCATTAACACAGCAGCAATACTCTCCATTATAAAGAAATCCAGTTATGAAGTCTCTTATAAAGTTTATCTTAACGACACTCTCCTAATTTAACTAATGTGTAAGTTTCCATTTTCATTTATTTAGCTTTCTCAATATAGGAGATATATATGTCCCACAGGACACTACAGACTTCAAAATATCCAAATGCAATTTAAAGTATGTGAATGCTGTTGATTTTTTAAAAAGCCATATAGAAGTAATTTTTTTATCAACTATAATTGTTAAAATTAAAATTTTAAGAAACTAGTTTTAAAATATAAGTAATGTGAAACAAGGGACAGCAAAGACAGAACACCATTCTGTAGATGGGTTTCTAATACTCGAGGTTAAAATCAAAAGATAGATAAAATGTGAGCTTATCATCATAATATCAACTACTTTTAATATACTATTTCACTGTGTTCCCAGAATCCATACTAGATCTAATTCCATAGGCCTAATACATGCACATCCTTGCAGGCGTGGCTTTTCAGTAATATGGGGGAAAGTAAAATGCTACTGATCTTAAAGACTAACTTACATGCAATAGGAAATAGGTGAATTCAGGTTAGAGGCCTTATGAAGGTTGTGCTCAAAGTTTTCAGTTAGTCTCACTGTGGACCATATTACATTAGGAAACACTCTAACATGGGTCACTTATAGTTGTTTATGGTTCCATTTACTGCTGATGAACTCAGTCCCAGGAGATGGCTTTTTCAGCCATCTAGAAAGTTATGTCAACTTATTAGAAGTTTACAGATATAAAATCTTCAGCTGATACAAGTGTATCTCACTGGTTTACAAAACTATGGGTAGAAAGAAGAGTCTTGAGGCCTGAATTAGAAAATCGCTAAATAACATCACTTTGCAGAGTCCATGGTACACAGGAGCCCCTCGAATATTTCTGTTAAATAAACAAATGGACAAAAGTATGCTTCCAATTACTACAACTATTTGAGAGGAAACTGTATGAAAAAAATACTTACAATGGTATTCTCATTCTTTAAATGAGATACTTGTAAAGCACTTGGAAGCGCCTGGCCCATAGGAAGCTCTGTATGTATTTGTCATTACTCTTGTCCTAGAATCTTAGTTTGGTTCACAACAATCTTTGTAGCTGCAACGTATAAGCCATGACCACCACTGATAAAAGGAACTCAGATATGTGCACACCACTAGTGAGGCTGCAGCTGCATTACTTTCATATGTGGAAGAAAGAATATCTAGGATAACCACTATTGTTTTATAATGAAGATTAATTCAGGAAGCTTAACATTCAAGGTAAATTCAGCCTTATAATTTATCCTACCAACAAACTGATCCCTTATAAGCCAATGTGTCTTCTATAAATTGTATTTATATAATTCAGAACTCCATAAAGAACTACTGATAATATTCATGTTCACTTGTATCTAAGAAATTCAATTAAAAAGAAAACATCAAAATCCCAATTGATAATTGACCTGCAAAAGTTTTCCTTCACACTGAAGTAAACTGTAATACAGGAGACTGCTAAAACATGTTTGGGATTTACTCTCTTACACTTTGATTGCTGACCACAACAGAGATGAAGACTGAGGTAGTTTGGAAATTCTGTGAGGATTAAATCAGACTATATTCTTCATATTCTCTAAGGAAGTAAGCTTTAGGCTGTGCGAAGCACCCTCAACTTCCAGGGGCCAAGAACAACAACTGCTGCAATGAAAGAGCAGAGTAGTTAGGGTTAAGGAGGTGGCTGCCTTCTACAACGAAACTAGCCTGAATATCTATTTGTTGGCATTATTAAAGTCAACTCTATTTCTCTGACTTAGGCAGTGGAGCGTTTGATAAGATACAGAGATTTTTAAAATAAGATGTCATTTTAAATTAAACACACCAGGGATCCTCTCCATTACAAGGGAATCCAGTTATGAAGGCTCTGATAAAGATTACCCAAATAATGATCCCATAATTTATAAAATCACGATTCAAAATGTATTATGGTATAATCGGGAAAGAGTCTAATTTGTATTGCACATAAGTGATAAGATATACCACAAATGCTAAATAATATAAAGTAACTTAAAACTGATATAATCATAACTGCATTAAGGGGTTTGGCTAAGATGTAACCATGTTGTTTAACTGAAGTAATCAACAAAAGCAAAATCAAAAGCTTTGTACACATTTCAGGGGATGTTCATAGTAATGAACCATTTAAATAAAACTGTGGGGAACAAGCAACAGAGATGAGTTGTAGCTGTAATTATAAGATGCTTTTACTTCTCACTGCAAACAACTGATTAACTGCTAAGAAGTAACAGAAGTGTTTTTTTAATTATATGTAGCAGACTTTTTTTTTTTTTTTGCAGTAACAAACTAAATCAATTACTGTCCAAAAAGGAATGGTTGCAGTAGAGTAGGAGGTATAGGGGCAATTTTAAGTGCATTCAATCAGTAGAGGCAGGTAAATTAGATTCCTACACAATAAAATAGTTAAGCTTTATCTTAATTTTAATTACTCAAATAAAATCTACACTAGGACTTCATTTCTTCCTTTGTAGTTAGTTCTGCATCGTTTCACACAGTTTTAGTATTTTCACCAAGGAAATCCCTAGTTTACTGAAACAGTTCTCTCATATTACAAAAACCAAGCCAAAGTATATAACTTTTGAAGTAGTGGGGAAAAAGTTCCCTCTTTTGAATAAAAATTAAACAAAATCTCTAAATGTAAACAAAAAGACAAAAGTATTAAACTAATTTAAAATGCCTTTAGAAATATGAATGGAAAATTATCTTTTATAAAAATATTTTACAGAAGAGAATTAAAGGGGAAAGCATACAGATTCTCCTTTTTGAAGGTTTTGTTTTAAAACACTATTTCTGAGTAAGATGGAAATAATTCCAAAAAATTCTTTTTATTTTCACTTTAACTAGGTTGGCAGAATTATTAGAAATACTGAAGGACAGCAGATAAGGAAAAAAAAAAAAAGTGGAGAATCTCTTCCCCCCCCAACAAGTAAAGTACTAGTCACAAAACAGAAATATTATTTATGTCATTTTCTTCCATTTCATTAGTGTTTAAAATTGTGGGTAGTCACTGACACAATGAAATGATTAAGACATATTAAAACTGTAACTTCATACTATCCCAAGTGATACAGTTTCTTATAATATTAACTTTAAAACTCATACAAAATAATCATAGGTAAAATGTATTATACTGCTGTACATAGTACAGGATATGTTTATAGCATAAGTGGGTCATTACATAGCAATAATCAGACCCTTCTAACAAATGAGTCAGAGAAAAAAATATATATGTATATATCATTATAGCAATAATTAGATCATCCCAAGAACTGACTTGGAGAAAAAAAATACATTTTACATATGTATATAAAAAATATATTTTTGTTATTTTTTATGCATATAAAACTGATTTATAATTTGGATGTGAAGCCATCTGACAGTTTTAAAAGTTATTAAATGGAAACCTTAATTATATCTTCAATTTAGGCATTACTAGAATATATGTGTTACCTCAACAATATCCGAGTTGGTTCTGCTTTCATGAGGTTCATTATACTCTGTATACTTGAGAAGAACTTTGTCCATGTCAGTGCTGGCATACTGAAACAGTTTGTTAGAGCTGTTGAAAATGATGAGTGCTATTTCACAGTCACAGAGCACACTAAGTTCATAGGCTTTCTTCATTAATCCAAACTTTCTCTTTGTAAAAGTAACCTAGACAATCAAAGAAAAAAAAGGTGTATTTTTAGTAAAAGCATTAGTAGTACTTGAATATAGGCTATCTAAAGATACTGAGTCAGATTCCAAAGTTGAAAAAGGTTCCTAGCCTCATGTTCCACATGAGCCTCTTTACTCCCCCCATCTGCCACAAGACTATAGTCCTACATTTAACTTATAACTCCTGATAAAGCACTCTCCTGAGGAAGTTTTCCTTTATCCCTGGCTGCCAATCTGCTGCAGAAGGCAAAGAACCAGAGGACACACACAGCTGACCACTGGCCCCTTATCATCCAGTTTAAAATTCACAGTCTAGGGTCAACAAATTCCCCAATGTCCTCAAATTCTTCTTCTTTTTTTTTTTAAAGATTTATTTATTTATTAGAAAGAGAGAGCATGAGGGGGGAAAGGTCAGGGGGAGAAGCAGACTCCCCGCCGAGCAGGGAGCCCGATGCGGGACTTGATCCCGGGACTCCAGGATCATGACCTGAGCCGAAGGCAGTCGCTTAACCAACTGAGCCACCCAGGTGCCCCTCAAATTCTTCTTTGACTATTTCTTCGTTTCCAACTGAAACCTGTCACCTGAAGTCCTCTCAAATAGAGACCAATTTTTGTCGGTTTGTTTTAAATATTACATCCACTATGGTCAAGAGCCTGAAAGATAAGTAAGTCCTTTTTGCTCTCTATTCTATCTTACAAGTTAATTTTTCTTCCCCTTCAAAAGCCCCAGGTATTTTGAAGGTCACACCATGAAATTTATACCACCCAATAATTCTCCTTGTGATGGGCACCAAGTGACCCCCTCATGTACTGATAACTCTCACCTGGTACTTCTCTTTCTATCCCTACTCTTATCTCTGGTGACTTCAGTATCTGAGTAAAAAAAAAAAATCATTGCAAAAACCTCCCCCAACCTCCAAATGATCCACTTCCACCACATGTCAAGCACCCACTCCTACTGTCACACCTTTAACTCTGCCATCACCAATAATCACATCACCTCCAAAATCTCAATTTCATGTATTCCATTTTGCCTACTATCTAGCTCTATTTTGTATTATCTCTCCAGAAAATTTTTAACCTTTATCCAGTCCTCCAATCCATTTACCTCACCACTTTGTTACTGTCTCTTCTCATGTCCTTTCTTCCCTCACTGAAGTGCATGTGCCCCTTCAAATGACTATGCTTGTATCCTTTGGATAACCAAGTGATATTTTTGAAACATAAATCAAATTATTTAAGAAGTTTAGAGCTTTTTACTGCACTGAAAGTAATATCCAAACTCATTAAGTAAACAAAATAAATTCTCTGGCCTCAAACTCTGTCTGAAGTTATTTCCCATCACTCTCCTTTACATCCATGAAGCCTCACTGATGTGTTTGTGTGTGTACTTATGTGCATGTGTGTGTCTTCCTTAACCACCAGCTCCTTTCTTCTTTAGGAACTTTGCTATTTTCCCTCCTTGTGGAACACTCTTCACACTACATGTGCCTACTGGTTCCTTTCCTCACCTTGTGAAAATAGATCTCTTATCATTATTTAATCTTTTAAAATATCCTCACAATATAAATACACAAATAGATAATTTTATATAAATGCATATATATGGAAATAGTGTTTTATGGTTGCCTCCCTACTTTCCCCTGCACCAACATAAACCTCTTTACCAGTGTTTTCAACTCAGTATTTTTCATTCCCACACTTTTGCACAAGATCATATAACCATATTCACATATACATGTATACATACATAAGGGATTTGGCAGCATTGGACAAAACAGGGACTCTATCAATACTCTTTATTTTACTCATTCACCCACACCTTGTGGATATGCCTCTAAGTCAAATGGTATACACTAAGGTATTTTTTCATATAAATGTTACAACTGCTTTGCTAGTATGACAGATGTAAAATAAAAATCTCATTTAATATATACTTCCTAACTGGTAGTGGTTAGGTATCTTTTTTTTATATTTGTTGTCATTTGGGATTTGCTTTCTCTATACTTCCCATCTTTTGACCATTTTCATACTCTGTGATTTTTTTACTTATGTAAGTAAAAGCTCCTTAGACAGATATATTAACTATGTTTTACAAATACTTTCTCAAATTTCCCACTTACATGTTAACTTTGTTCACATATTTGTCATTAAAAAGTTTTAAACTTCTATTACTGATTTCAATACTGTTTCTCAGAATCCTGGCATGGTATCATACCATTTTAAGAATATAATGAATATAAGAACACCATTATTAAAACTATTTAATAGTAGTTTTATTATTACTATTGATAAATGAAATTTTTGAAATCATTTATGTCTTGAGATGCACTTAGACGTACTTTCTGCACTTAAAATTCTGAATTTAGCAAAGGTTTAGTCAGAAATGTTTTTCCATCACTTCTAGTACTAAGAAGAGGAAGAAAATGACAATCACCAAAACATTTCTTCCAAGAATAATTCTTACTCTACTCAAAGGCTTTCAAATTAAGTGAGCTATGAACAAGACAGTATTAAAATTGAGACAAGTAATGCTGCTTCAGAATATCCATTAAGCATGACTGGAGAAAATTCTTTAAAACAAAAAATAGGGGTGCCTGGATGTCTCAGTCAGTTAAGCATCAGCCTTTCGCTTAGGTCATGATCCCAGGGTCATGGGATTGAGCCCCACATCAGGCTCCCTGCTCAGCCAGGAGTCTGCTTCTCCCATTCCCCCTCCCCCTGCTCATGCTCTCTCAGATAAATAAAATCTTAAAAAAAAAAAAAAAAGATAGTTCACTATCAGTAAAAAGAGTATGCCAGTCCCTGCTGTCCTTTCCAAAAATACTTATTCAAAAATATTTCTTCTAAGTTATCAGTAAGAAGGCGTTCAAGATGAAGGAAGAAGTTAGTGGAGGAAGGGACTCAATTTATAACAATATCCTCTCTATTCCTCCAATTTACCATAGGTCTAAAAGAGCTGCTTCAGTAGCTAGAAAAATGTGTACAAGAACACACTTCTATTTCAATGATGACACCAAAAACATTACACTGAAAACGAGAATATTAATATTTCACTTTCAACTTTCATAAATGAAATCTTTCTCATTTTATCTATAGCACTTAGTCTATTTTTAAACACTCTGGTTTACTGCTAGCAACTTATAGGAGATTAATAATATAAAATTAACTTTATATTCTTATAAACTGTTTTGTCATCCCCTTACTTTGCAATAACTTCAAATTTACAGAAAATTTTCAAAAAACACAACATTTTTGATATATCTTCAACCAAACTCCCCACCTATTAACATTTTACCAGGTTTGCCTTGCCTAAATAAAACACACACATAATTTTTTTTTTCTGAATCCTTTGGACTAAGGAAGAGGTTGCAAGGTCCCTTTGCCCCTAAATATTTTCTTAAAAACAAGGACAAACAAAATTATCAAAATCAGAAAATAAGGATATAGCACTATTATCTAATCTACAAACATTATTCAAATTTCTCAATTATCCCACTAATCTCCTTTTTTTCCCCTAGTACAGGATCCAATCCAGAATCAGATGTTGCTTTCTGAAAACTGCATCCTCTTTTTTTTAAATTTTATTTTATTATGTTATGTTAATCATCATACATTACATCATTAGTTTTTGATGTAGTGTTCCATGATTCATTGCGAATGGCGAGGGAAGCAAGGGCAAAAATGAACTATTGGGACTTCATCAAGATAAAAAGCTTTTGCACAGCAAAGGAAACAGTCAACAAAACCAAAAGACAACCGACAGAATGGGAGAAGATATTTGCAAATGACATGTCAGATAAAGGGCTAGTATCCAAAAGCTATAAAGAATTTATCAAACTCAACACCCAAAGAACAAATAATGCAATCAAGAAATGGGCAGAAGACATGAACAGACGTTTTTCCAAAGAAGACATCCAAATGGCAACAGACACATGAAAAAGTGCTCAACATCGCTCGGCATCAGGGAAATCCAAATCAAAACCTCAATGAGATACCACCTCACACCAGTCAGAATGGCTAAAATTAACAAGTCAGGAAA
>NC_138377.1:111294629-111313429 GCF_054177405.1 Leptonychotes weddellii
GATGATTTTTTTAGTTCAACAGGTTTTTGTGGAATCTTTAGGGGATTCTACATATAAGATCATATCACCTGCAAACAGAGATACTTACACTTTTTCCTTTCCAGTTTGGATACCTTTTATTCCTTTTTCTTGCTTAATTGCTTTGGCTAGATCTTCCACTGTTGAATCTGTAAGGGGTGAAATCAGTCCTTCTTGTCTTATTCCTGATCTTAGAGGAAAAGCTTTTAGTCTTTCACCATTTGAACATGCTGTAAGCTGTGGGATTTTCCTATGTGATTTTTATTATGATGAGGTAGTTTCCTTCTATTTCTGGTTGATTGTTTTTATCATAAAAGAGTATTATTGTATTTTGTCAAATGCTTCTTTTGCACCAATTTAGAGGGTCATGTGTTTTTTTTCCTTCA
This sequence comes from Leptonychotes weddellii, assembly GCF_054177405.1. Taxonomy (NCBI): domain Eukaryota; kingdom Metazoa; phylum Chordata; class Mammalia; order Carnivora; family Phocidae; genus Leptonychotes; species Leptonychotes weddellii. The sequence goes on from NC_138377.1 coordinate 111,295,034, forward strand.
TTCTCTTAATATGGTATATCACACTGATTAATTTTAGTATGTTGAATCATCCTTGCATTCCAGGATAAATCCCACTTTGTCATGGTGTATAGTCCTTTTAACATGCTGTTGGATTTTGTTTGCTAGTATTTTCTTCAGTATTTTTGCATCAGTCTTCATAAGGGCTATTAATCTATAGTTTTCTTTTAGTGGCATTGTCTGACTTTGATACAAAGTAATGCTGACCTTGTAGAATAAGTTAGGATGTGTTCCTTTCCCTTCAGTTTTTGGGAAGAGTTTAAGAAAGACTGGTGGTAGCTCTTTAAATGTTTGATAGAACTCCCAGTGAAGCCATCAGGTTGAGTATTTTTCTTTGTCAAGAGGTTTTTGGTTACTAATTCAGTCTCCTTACTAGGATCTATTTAGCTTTTCTGTTCCTTTTCGATTCAGTGTTGGTAGGTTTTGGGTTTCTAGGAATTTATCAATTTTATCTAAATTACCCATTTTGTTGGCATTACTATTATTTCATCATACTGTCTTACAATCATATTTATTTCTGGAATTGGTAGTAATGATCCCACTTTCATTTTTGATTTTTTTTTTTAATAATTTGAGTCTTGCTTTCTCTTTGTCTAGCTAAAAGTCATTTTTTTTTTTTAACCTTTTGGAAAATCAGCTTTTGGTTTTGTTATTTTTTTTTTCCCTTGTTTTTCTATTCTCTATTTATCTTTGTTCTAATCTTTACTATTTCCTTCCTTCTGTTAGATTTGAGTTTGCCCTTGGGGCAAAATCACACCATCTCAATTAGTATCGCTTTATAATAAGTCTGTTAAATGATTGTGTGAGTCTTTTAGCTTTATCCTTCAAGTTAGTTTTGACTGTTCTTTATATTTGCAAATGAATTTTAAAATAATCTTGTTAGTTTCTGCATATAATAAAAGGAAACCTGCTGGCATTTTGATTAGGATTGCATTGAATTTTGAGATTAATTTGGGGAGAATGGACATCTTTATGAAATTGAAACTTCTCAGAATCTGCAAAGATGGATTTTTCTATTAGTATATTTTAAATTTCTGGATCAAGACATTTTTTGTTTTCTGTGTTTTGTTTTAGGTAACTGAAATAATAGCGTCTTTTATTTAATTTTTTGCCAGTGGGAGTGCTTCAGTATAGAAGAAAATTTTGACTTTGAAGGAAAGAAAGGAGGAATTGCTGTAGCCGAGACCTAAATAAGAAAGAAGGCGTGTGTAATGGGACAGATGCTGATGGGTTGATAGGTGTGATGGCAGGAAGTTAAGGAGCAAAGTCATCAGCTGAAAGTGAGGATGAGTGATGAGTGTTGGAGATGTGAGGAGAGAGAATATGGCATAAAATAATCAAGCAGGTAACTGGGAAATGGAAAATTGCTAAACTTAAAGACAGATTAATTAGCCTGGTTAGCATGGTTGTTTATTCTCAGCCATATTCAGCTACATGGGAGCAAGCAGGTAGTCAAGAGTGGGTTTTTTCCCAGGAAATGAGTAGAGGGAGGAGGGAGAGCAAGAGCCAAGGGAGTGAGGGCATATGAAAATTTAATTGGATAAAGAGAGACATAAACTGGGTGAGGGACAGTGAAAAAGTGGTAGGTGTAATTAAATTGTAGGACCGAATGGGATCTAAAGAGTGTTATAATTATGTTATTAGAGTGTTTGAGCTGGAAATATGGAGGTAGTGGTTAAAGAGTTATACCTGCCAGTTTAGTTTGATATAATTTACTTTCAGATTTTTTTGGTTATTTGTATTAATCTTCATGTGATAAATACAGGACATGTTATAAAAAACAAGTTCATATTTTTAAATCTAAGACTTTTGGGGCCAGATTGTGTTTTTGATTTCTTTTTTCCCCCTCTGTTACTTTTTCCAGGGACTTGCCAGTTTTATTATTCCCTCTAAAAAACTAACTTTTAGTTTTGTTGATCTCTGTTGTATGTTTTCTATTTCATTACTTTATGCTCTTTTATTTCTTCATTTGTACTGTCTTGGGTTTAATTTGTTCTTTTTAAAACCCTTTCAGATGGTTGCTTAGAACATTGGTATTTGGCTTTTCCTCCATATATGTATTTTAAAGCTATAAATTTCCCCCTTAAGCATGGTGTTAGCTGCATCCCATAACTGTTGATATGATGTAATTTTAATAGCGTTCCATTCAAAGTCTTTTCTGATTTTGACTGTGGTTTCTTCTTTGACCCATGCGTTAATTAGAAGTTTATTGCTTAATTTCAAAATATAAGCATTGTCTAATTATATTGTTATTCATAGCTTAATTCATTGGAGGTCAGAGAAACATGTCTGTCCTTCAAAATTTGTTAGCAGTTTATTTTATATCCGGCATGTGGTCACTTTTGGCAAACATTTTTATGCACTTACGAAGAATGTATTTTCTGCTCGTTAGGTGTAGTGTTCTATATGTCAGACTGTTAATTGTAAAGTTCAAATCTTTTTCTGTTTCTTCTGGTCTGTTCCTTGTTTTGGTGTGCTTGTTCCATTACTTACTGAGAAAACAGTGTTAAAATCAACTTGCTAGAATTGTGGTCTTCACTTAGTTCTTTTGGTATTGGCTGAAGTTTATTTGGAAAAAGTATGTTTTTGGGGTGCCTGGGTGGCTCAGTCGGTTAAGTGTCCAACTCTTGCTTTCTGCTCAGGTCATGATCTCAGGGTTGTGAGATTGAGCCTCACATTGGGCTCTGTGCTCAGCAGGGTCTGCTTGAGATTCTCTCTGCCTCTGCCTTCTCCCCACCCTGCTCTCTCTCTCAAATAAATAAATAAATGTTTGGGGAAAAAGTATGTTTTTACATCTGCAGAATTCAGTACAATATTTTAAACTGATGTGTGGGAAAAGTCACGAATTAAATTTCAAACCAATTGTAGAACATTAGAGTCACATGTAGACATTTTTGAAGCATGTGCTGTCAACAGAGGGAATGTGTGTCTCTGTTGCTTCTGGCAGTAAGAAGGAGGTTACCATATAGTAAGGCTTTGAGCTGTTATCTGCCATATGTGTTTGTCTTGAATAAGTTTCTAATTGCCTTTTGTATTTGGCCCTTAATTTTGCTTAGATTTGTAGAAAGCACAAAAAGTGTTTTTAACACAGAAAGTGTTAAATTGTGGAGAAGGAAACAAAGCCAGTGAGAACGCTATTGCGTATGAAGTCATGTAGTATTTTACATCCTAACCATGATAATTTCCTATTATAAGTGGACATTTTCTGTATTTCAGTTCAGTTTTGAAAGAGAAATGATTGGGGATTATGAGTTTATATGTAACATAATTTTTCCTATTTAAAATAATGGAAAATAAGCGGCGCCTGGGTGGCTCAGTCAGTTGGGCGGCTGCCTTTGGCTCAGGTCATGATCCCAGGGTCCCCGGGATCGAGCCCTGCATCGGGCTCCCTGCTCGGCGGGGAGCCTGCCTCTGCCTGCCTCTCTGCCTACCTGTTCTCTCTATCTCTCTGTCAAATAAATAAATAAAATCTAAAAAAAAAAAGGAAAATAAGGTCCTAGTAAGGATTTTGTACAGAATATCTGATTTTAAGGAACAGATTCCTGACTTTAAGTGTTATTAGGTATATTCAGATTTAGAATTGTTAGTTCCTTCTGGTGAATTGAATTTTTAACTGTAATGTAGTGTCCTGCTGTATCTCTATTCATGTATTTATTTCATGCATTAAAATATACTGTAATAAAGTATAGCTACACAACTTCATTTTGATTTGTGTTCTGCACAGTATATTGTTCTCCATGCTTTTACTTTCATTCTTTCTATATGCTCACATTTAAGATGTACTTCTGTAATCATCAAATTGGTTTTTTTAAATACAGTTTGGGTTATTAATTCATTTTTTCCCCCTCCATTAGCTTGTTAGCTCTATGCACTTTTACTGTTCTTACATGCATCTTTGAATTGAAGTCCAAAAAGTAAAAATGTACCTTTTCTATTTCCCATTAAATGAAAGGGTTTTAGAACACTTTAACTTCATTTACTACTGTATTGTACTGTTGTTGTGCATTGTAATATTTTAAACTCTGCAACGTATTGTTATTATATTTAGTCAGTATTCACTTCGAGTTACATATTTACCCTGTTCCTTATTCTTATTTATTTATTTATTTGCTTGCTTACTTTTTGGTGCAATATCCAAGCTGTGTCTGGGATCCTTTTTTCTTTCTACTTGGAAAATTCCCTCAGTGTTTTTGTTCTTAAATTCTTTGTTTCTATTTGACTACAAATGTCTGTATTTTGCCTTTTTTTTTTTTTTCCCCCCCTGAAGAGTATTATTTGCCAGATATAGAATTCTAGTTTGGCATTTCTCCCATTCTTGGCACTTTGAGGATGTCATTTCATTGTCTTCTGACTTCCATTATTTATGTGAAAAAGTCACCTATAAATCTTACTATTTTTAAAGTTAATCTTTCTTTTTTTGGCTACTTTTAAGATCTCTCTGTGGCTGTCTCTGTCTCTTTGTCTCTCTCTCTCTCTCTTTCCCTCCATCCACCCTCTTTACTTTGATATGCTTTAGGTTGTGGTTTTCTTTGTATTTGTTTTGCTTGGGAGTTTGTAGATCTTGGGTCTGTGGCTTGATGTGTTTTTTTTTCTCTTTTCACCTCCCCCGGTAAGTTTTTAAAAAGTTTTTAACTATATGTCTTTAAATATTTCTCTTTCCTTTTGGGGACTCCAGTTACATGTATTTTGGATCCATGTGTCATAATATTTTCACACTCTTCTGTATTTCCCAATTTGTGTCTTTTTGGGTGTCAGTGTAAGTATTTTCCTCTTTCCTATCTTCTGGATCATTGATTCTTTAGCTGTAATCTAACCTATTAAACTCATTGTCAATTTTTTATTTTCTGTTTTCAAAATTGTATTTTTCAATTCTTTGTTTTCCATACTTTTAACATTGTCTGCTAAGTCTTTGTTTATTAATTCTTTAAGCACATTAACTTATTTTAAAGTTCTTCTCTGATAACACCATTACCTGGACCTACTATGGGTCTGATTGTTTTGCCATTTTAAAATCTTAGTTTTCAGTCAGGTCTTGACTGGTTATTTTTTATTTTTAGGCATTTTGTATAAAAAATGATAAGATCATTTGAATTTCTAGATGATGTTATCTTTTGCTGGTAAGATTTACTTTTGCTAAAATCTTTTCAGAAGTTTTTACTGGCATGCAGCTAGGCTAATGACACTAGGTAGCCCAGATTACCTTAACCTAATCAGGGATTGAGATGATCTGAAGCTACACTTTCCTCCTTGTTGGCCTGGTCTATTTCTAGTTTACCTTTATACTTAGGGTATAGTCCTTTGGATTCCCTCCAGATTCCTGGTGTGTTTACTGGGGCTATTCTTTGGCAGGCCCTGAATCAATTTTTGTGTCCCACCCATAGATCTCTTGAAAGCTCTGTTTAGCTTCTCAGCCTTTCAGCCAATGCTTTTTGGGTTTGTTTTTTTTTAATATATATATTTTAAAATCTTATTTATTTGAGAGACAGAGAGTGAGAGAGAAAGCACGAGTAGGTAGAGGGGCAGATGGAGAGGAAGAGGGAGAAGTAGACTCCCCGCTGAGCAGGGAACCTGACGTGGGGCTCAGCCAGTATTTTAAGAATCTACTAATAACTAGGGGGAAAGTTAGTCTGAAGTGTGGTCTCACTTCTTTCTTCCAGATCTCAGCCCTTCAATTCTGTGTTGAAAGTTCTCCAGTGGTTTTGAACAGATTACTTTTCTTATTGTTTTGTCATTATTAGAAGAAGGTTGGTTTGGGGCTCCTGGGTGACTCAGTCAGTTAAGCATTTGACTCTTGTTTTTGGCTCAGGTTGTGATCTCATTTGTTCTGGGATTGTGCGCCCTGTCAGGCTCCGTGCTCAATTTGGAGTCTGCTTGAAGATTCTCTCCCTCTGTCCCTACCCCCACTTGTGCTCGCTTGTGCTCTCTCACCCTCTCTCTAAAATAAATAAATAAATCTTAAAAAAAAGAGAAAGAGAAGGTTGATCAAAAGCAAAATGCTCAGATATGATCTAACATTCAGAATTTTTCAGATTATAAAAGAGAATATAGTACATATACCTTATAGGCATTAGTGTTGAAAGGTATGACTGTTTATCTTGCCTACTACAGTGCAAGTTTTATAATGTGAATTGATTGCAATGTGATCTATTAGGGAACATGATTTGAATAAGCTGACTTCTATTGGTTTATATTGCAGTCTCGTGAGAAAACAAAAACATTCTACAGCACAGCTGTTTGTTTGATTGGTTCCCACCAGTTGACTAGCCGTCCTTTAGTTTTTCTAATGTTTCCTGTTTCCATGCACATGCTATTCTCTCTGCCTAGCATGTACACCCTCATACTCAGGTTTGGGTATGAGGCACATTCCTAAGGAAGCCTTTCCCTAACATATGAATTTAGGTCAGATACATGAACTTCCTAATTTTAATTTGTACAGAATCATTTATATGATAGTTTGATTAAAGTCTGTTTTCCCCTACTAAACTATGAACTCTGTGAGATTAGAAATCATGCCTTTTTTTTTTTTTTTTTTTTTAACACTTTACCCTGTGTGCTTAGTTCAGTGTTTGGAAGTACATTTTTTGCAAGTAGGTGATCAATTAATAGGTTATCAGTTGTTAATAGATGTTCAGTTAATGTTTGTATGAGTGAAGAAATAAAAGAATACAAGGGAAGATATGTAAGAAATGCCATGCTTATAGTAATGATGGTAGTGATAAGAATTTAAAAACTCACTGCTTTTGAGCAAAAGTCAGATTTAATCAAACATGGATTTGCACAGTACTTTTATTTTTTATTTTTTTATTTTTACTTTTTTAAAGATTTTATTTATTTGGCGAGAGAGAGAGACAGTGAGAGAGGGAACGCAAGGAGGGGGAGTGGGAGAGGGAGAAGCAGGCTTCCCACTGAGCAGGGAGCCCGATGCGGGGCTCGATCCCAGGACGTGGGATCATGACCCGAGCCGAAGGCAGACGCTTAATGACTGAGCCACCCAGGCGCCTCTGCGCAGTACTTTTAAAGTTTTATGGCTATATATGCACAGTATTAAAAATACTTGAGTAAAATTCCCCTGAGAATTTATTATTGTGAGTGTTTTAGTATTTGTCTTCCATTCCCTTGTAAATACTTTATTATGTAGGTTTTAAAAACACTGGGTCTTTCACACAACTGTTACTCAGAACATGACACATTATATCATTGCCAGTCATTGAATTACAGAGATAAATGGAATAAAAATATCCTGTTCTTGAAGGACTCACAGTCTCAGAGGAAAATGGACTTAGAATTTATTATACACATAGCCACAAAGTGTAAGGTGCTATGGTTTACTCTATCAGGGGGAACTGAATCTTGATTGATAAGGAGGATTTTATTAAATGGCTAAAAGGAACAGTATTTCATTTAAGTGGACGTTGTTATGAAATCATATGGTGCCTTTGTGGATTGACAGTAATTTTGGTGGTGGCTAGGGCAGTTTGCAAGAATAGTTTGTAAAGGCAGATTGGGGCTACCTAGATTATTAGTTCATCCTTTGACATGAAGGGCATCAGAAGCTTTCAAGGATATTCTATAACATTAAAGAGGAGAAATTCTGGAACCAGAGTCCCTGAGTTCATATTCCAAGCTCTGCCCTTTACTGTATGTGTTACCTTGGACAGAGTTAGGATCTCTCTGCCTCAGTGTCCTTATTTATAAAATGGAGATGATAATTATACCCAAAATGATTGCAGTTTGGATTGAATGAGTTAAGATATATCAGGTACGTAGAAAAGTGTTTGGCACATACAAAAATCCCAATAAGCATTGGCTCTTGTTGTTGCTATTATTATATGCATTGAGAAAAACTCAAAGGTTATAATTGCACTCTTTCAGCCAGAACTAGAGGCACAAAAAGATTCAAGAGATATTTTAGGGGTAAAGTTAACAAAGCTTCAACTTAACTACCAATTTTATATAACCAGGAATTTCAGCTAATAAGGCTGCCTAGGTGCAGCATAGAAGCAGGTTTGAAATTTGTATAACATTTTCATGATTTGCAAACTTATAGAACTTAAATTTTCTAATTTTTGTTTTCTTTTAGATCTTATAGAAAATTTCAGCTGTAGCCCTTGGACTAGAAGCTGAAATAATAGAAGCTGTGTACGATGCATTAGGGTATTGAAGAAAATTAATTTTGAATTAAATATTTGGAATATAAGGAAGGAAAGGTGACTGAAAATGGGGCGGAAGAAAATTCAAATCACACGCATAATGGATGAAAGGAACCGACAGGTAAATGAAAATTTTAACTTATTTATTTTTGATGTAAATATATTTTTTTAAAGAGGAGCATAGGATAGAATGAATTTTTCTTTAATTTCAAGTCTAAATATTTTTATTCTCAAACTAAATAAACAATTTTAACACTTTTAGCTTGTCATCGTGTGCTTTAAAGAAACTTTTTTTATTACAGAAATCATAGATGTTAATTATAGAAAACATAGGGGAAAAGAAGAAAAGATCACTGTAGTCCCACCACTACTGTCCATTGTGTAGATTTATCATAGTATACTTAGTCTTCTGTTCATTTGTTCATTAGTGTTTAATATATTATTACTGTAAATTATCAGCTCTATTTTCATAATTAGGTAATACCTAAGTTAACTACAGTTATCAGTAAATGTGTTTTAGTCACTTAAATTTTTTGGTTAACCAACAAATAATGAGAATTTTTTTTATAACTCATATTATTGCAAATATTCCTAGAACATTTATATATTGATCTCAGTTTTAATTGATAAAATATATTGAATTTAATTTTCAGCACCAATGCTGTAAACCCTTACAAATTCAAGATAATTATAATACTGATATATGAAGACCAGAAGTTGTAAGAGTTTAGAGCAGGGATTGGCAAACTTTGGTCCATGGGCAGGCTGGCTGTTTTTATAAATAAATCATTGTTAGAACACTGCCGTGTGCATTTGTTTACATATTGTCGGTGGCTGATTTCACATTATAACAGCATAATTGAGTAGGCCCATAAGCCTAAAATCTTTACTTTGTATGGCCCATATGCCTAGACACTGTATGGCCCATAAGCCTAAAATCTTTACTCTCTGGCCCTTTAAGGGAAAGTTTGCCAAGCCCTTGGTTTAAAGGAAAGAAGGAAAAATAGTTTCATAGAATATCGTAAATAAACTAGTAGTCACAGCATATGCAGGAAGGGGAGATGCTGTCTCTGGAAAGTTTGCCTCTCAGGAGAAAAGCTGGTTTCTGGAAGCTTACCAGGAACAGGAGAGTACTAAAGATATATTCTCCAGAGTCTGAGTAGTAATTCACCTGGTAATATGGATATAATCGGAGACAAAACTCAGCTGAGTAGCTGGTAGAGAAGTTAGTGGAAGTGATTAGAGTTGTCAGTGGACCTAAATGAAGAGAGCTCTTGTTTCATCTCATGAAAATTCTTTAGCTAAAGTGTAAGGCTCACACAGTGTGATTCTTTATGAAGGTTGATAAAATAGGGGAGAGTGATAAAATAACCATTCCATCATTCCAAAGGAATGATTCTAAGCAAGGTTGCAAGTAAATGTCCCTTTATAAATCTGAGGACTGTGACAGGTAGAGGAGGCATGGGGGACCTGCTTCATGAACACATGTGATATAAATGTAAAATAGGGCTTATTAAGGGAATAACATAAAAGCAGAGAACTGGGAAAGCACATAACATTCCCTGAACTCTAATTATCCCATAGAGAGTCATGTTTAAATTCAGCATAGATACACTGGATCTACCAGTGGAAAAGGCCCCACATGTTTAGAGAGAAAAAGGAGCTAGGAATATGTAAGTAACTGTGTAATGGAACTTTTTAAGTTAAGGAAATGATCTTATTAAAAGATGGAGCCTACCACTATAACTCAGCAAGTGGAATTAGCCTGTTAATAAGTTGAATTTACCTAAGTCATCTTCTTACCAAGCTGCCAGATGGGGCAAGGGTGTCTAAATTTCTTCTTAGATGATTTTGGCAAAGAATGCAGAAAAGATACAGAAGAGGTAGTTGGGCAATTTATTTTTCAGGTTTGATTAGGCACAGACTTAATTTGTCATTTTGGATTTGTGGATTCTTAGTTAAAATTTCATTATTCTTGCATTAAAATGGGAAAAAAAGGTTTCTGTGCAGAAGAGAATTTATGTCATTTATTCATCCAAATTTGAATATTTACTATATCAGAGAGAGACTGTGTTAAGCACTGGAAACTCATTAAAAATAATATAGCCTACAGAAGAGATTTAACTATATGGCAGATAGAGGGTAAGCTTAGGTGATGGGAGAGTTTATGGAAGGAACTATAAACCTCTGGTTGGGGTAGTTTAGGGAGCAATACTGAAGGAGGTAATAGCAAATAGAGTTTTTAATGATTGGATTTTTTGAACTACTAAGATAAAATCACACTTCAAGTCATTAGTACAGTGAATGAAAAATCTTGGGGGTGACACTATCATGCACCTAAGAGTTGCTTCACCTCATTTCACTTCTACTTGGAAGCTTTCACTTGACTTCCATTTAGGAGTTTCTGGTGAAACCTTGTGTTTGTGTTTGGCGTTATGCATTTCTATTTAAAAAGGAAATTTTGTATTAAAGTATAACATAAAGAAAAGTACACAAATCCTAAGTGTGGCCAAGTGAGTTATTGCAAAAAGTACATGGCCATGTAGCCAGCATATCCCAGTGCACCACCCGGGAAACTCTCTGTCCTATCTCCCAGGTATTATCTCCCTGCCCCAGGGAAGGAAGGTCATTAACTGAACTTCTAACACATAGATTAATTACCCCTGTTGTTGAATTTATGTGAACAGCATGTGTTCCTTTGGGCAACATTATGTTTGTGAAATTAATGTTACTGTTGCATGTGGGTATATATGTAGATGGATTTTGTACATGTTCATTGATGTATAATATTCCACTGTGTGGATAGAACACAGTGCATATACTTATTATTTCTATTGTACACAGACTTTTGGATTGTTTTCTACTTTGAGACTATTATAAAGAGTGCTGTTTTGAATACTCTTGTATGTGTGTTTGGTACATATGAACACTTGGGTATATACCGAAGTGTACAGTTGCTAAGTCAAAGAGTATATCTGTGATCAGTTTTAATAGCAATAGAGTTTTCTAAAGTGGTTGTACTAATTTATAATTTACACTCTGCTAACAGTGTGTGAAAGTTCCAGCTGCTCTAAATACTCACTGATGCTAGTTTTTATCCCTTTCATTTTAGCTGTTCTGGTGGGTGAGCAAAAGTAACATTTTAATTTTAAGTTTCTGTGATGTTTGATGAAGTTGATTACCTTTTCATATTTTTATTGGCCATTTAGATACCTTCTTTTATGACTTACCTGTTTACTTCTTTTTCAGTTTATTTTTTCCTAGTGGGCTGCCTGACTGCCTTTTTCTTTTAATTATTAGTATATATTCTATATATAATAAATTGTGAGTGTTTTGTTCATTATGTACATTACAAATAACTTCTCTCATATCATGGCTTGACTTTTCACTTTTTCAACCTTTTTTTTTTTTTTTAATGTTGTCCAGTTTACCTTCTTTTTTTTTTCCTTTATGGCTCATGCTCTTTGTGTTGTGTTGAAGAGATATTTACCTATCATAAATCCATGAAGATTATTTTTATGCTTTCTTCTGTTTTTTACCTTTCATGTTTTAGATCTGTTACCCATTTGGAATTTATTTTTGTGTATGGTTTGAGGTTTTGGGGTCAAGATTTGTTTTCCTGATAAATATTCAGTTCACCCAGTACAATTTGTTTTAAGAACCATCTTTCCTCCATTGCTTGACAAGGGTTGCCTTTGCTGTGAATCAAGTAATCATACACATGTGGGGCTGTTTCTGAACTCTGTTTTGTTCCATTTGTGTATTTTCTATCTTTGCTCGGTTCTGCACTATTTTATTTACTATAGTTTAATATTAGGTAGTAGAGATTCTCTACCATGATATTCTGCATGACTGAGTAGTTGTTCTTGCCGTTTTTCTTTCCTGTGTCAGTATTCACCAAGAAAACAAAAAAAACTTACTGGAATTTAGGGGTTTTTTTGTTTTTTTTTTTCCCATTAGATGTATGGATTGATTTAGGGAGAACTGAAATCTTTACAATATTAAGTCTTGTAATTAATAAATATGGTTATCTTACACTTGGTTTTCATTAATTCTTTCCATAATGTTTGATGGTTTTCAGTGTACAGATCTTACACATTTCTTATTTTATTTTTCGGTATTAAATTTTTTTTAGTGTTATTATGTTTTTTTCCCAGATTTTATTTTCTGTATGGTTGTTGCTAAGTATATAAAAGTATAGTTTACTTTTTTAATGTTGACTTTGTGTCTAGCAATCTTGCAAAATTCACTTTCAAAATTCACTTATTTCTAATAGTTTATATGTGCATTATTTTGGATTTCCTATGTAAACTGTCATGTTGTCTGTGAACAGTGACTTTTCTTTTTGAAGTCCTTTAACTTTTATTATATTATCTTGTTTCATTGTATTAGCTAGGACCTCCAGTGTAATGTTGAATATAAGTGGAGGTAGAGGTCATCCTTTGTCTCATTCTCAACTTTAGGAAAAAACATTTGATATTTGATCATTAATTATATTTACTGAGAGGTTTTTTTTTTTTTAATTTTATTTGTTTATTTGACAGAGAGAGACATAGTGAGAGAGGGAACACAAGCAGAGGGAGTGGGATAGGGAGAAGCAGGCTTCCCGCTGAGCAGGGAGCTGGAATGGGGCTCGATTTCAGGACCTGGGATCATGACCCGCGATCATGACCCGAGCCGAAGGCAGACGCTTAATGACTGAGCCACCCAGGCGCCCCTACCGAGAATTTTTTTAAAAAGATCCTCTTTATCAGAATAGAAAAGTTTTCTGCTATTTCTTTTTTTTTTTTTTTAAAGATTTTTTATTTATTTATTTGAGAGAGAGAGCACATGAGAGGGGGGAGGGTCAGAGGGAGAAGCAGACCCCCTGCTGAGCAAGGAGCCTGATATGGGACTCGATCCCGGGACTCCAGGATCATGACCTGAGCCGAAGGCAGTCGCTTAACCAACTGAGCCACCCAGGCGCCCAGTTTTCTGCTATTTCTAATGCCATTATTTCTTATCCCGACTCAGTATTGAGTTTTATCAAATGCTTTTTCTGAGTTTATGTAGATGATTCTATGGTATTTTTCTCCCCTTTTTTCTTTAATGTAGTATCCTATGTTGGTTGATTTTGAAATGTTAAAGCACCGTTCTTGAAATACACCTTATTTGTGATTTGTTAACCTTTTTATATATATCATTTGATTTGATTTGCTCATATTCCATTTTTGATTTTTGCAAGTATGTGTATGTGAGAGTAGTCTGTAATTTTTTTTTTCTTGTAATATCATTGTTAGGTTATGACAAGTTATGCTGGCCTTATGAAATGAGTTGGGAAGTGTTGTTCTCTGGAGAAGTTTGTGTAATAGTGGTATATTTCTTCTTTAAATACTTGGAAAATTTACTAGTAAATCTGTACTTGGAGTTTATTGTGTGAGAGTTTTTAAAAGTAAATATTTAATTTCTATAATAGAGAAAGAGTGATTCATATTTTTCTACCTTTTCTGTCAATTGGGTAAATTTGGTTTTTCAAGGAATTGTCTATTTTATTTAAATTGTTAATATTATTGAAGTTCAGCGTCCATATGCTTTTATTTTCTTCATATTCCTCATGCTCTCTTTTATATTCTCTCTTCCATTCCTTATATTGTTACTTTGTGTCTTTTTTTCTTCAGCAGTCTTGCTGAGAGTATGTCAGTTTTATTAACCCTTTCTAAGAATGAACTTTGTGGCTTGCTAAAGTATTTTTATCATACAGTTGTTTTATCGTACATTATTTCTGTCTTTTCTTCTCCTCTTGGACAGTGGTTTTTTTTACATTCGTCATTGACTTTTCAGCCTTTCTCTTTTTCCTAACAAATCCTAGAGAATTATGTTTTCCCCTGAAAGCACTGATTTGAACTGTGTCTCACAAATTGTAATAATGATTTTTCATCTTCATTATTATTCTGCCGAAAATATTTTCAAATTTATACTGGGATTTCTTTCTTAATACATGAATTATTTGGAAACATGTTGCAAAATCTCTAAGAAATTAGAGTTGTTTCTTTTTAAGATTTTATTTATTTATTTGAGAGAGAGAATCAGAGACAGCACGAGAGGGAGGAGGGTCAGAGGGAGAAGGAGACTCCCTGCTGAGCAGGGAGCCCAATGCGGGACTGGATCCCAGGACTCCAGGATCATGACCTGAGCCGAAGGCAGTCACTTAACCAACTGAGGCACCCAGGTGCCCCAGAAATTTGAGATTTTTAAGCTATCTTTTTGTTACTGATTTTTAGCTTGATTCCAGTATGTTCAGAGAATGTGTTCCAAATGATTGAGGTTGTTTGAAATGTGTTAAGGCTTGCTTTAGGACCCAGGCTTTTTTGGTCAGTTTTGGTAAGTGTTTTATTTGCACTTGAAAGAGTATGTTGTTATTTTTGGTTACTGTGGTATGCATATGTGAGGAGCAGGGAAGAGAAAATTAGATTAGATATCTTAATTGTGTTTTTCAGGCCTACAGAAGGACTGTACCTTTCTGATTATTTGGCTGCTTGTTCTGTCAACTACTGATAGATATTCTTGGGCTGTGTTACAGTCTTTGGCTAAGATTGTGGACATGTCTATTTCTCTTTAGTTTCAGGTTTTTATGCATTTTGGAGCTGTGAGTTGAATATAGATTTAAGCTCGTGATATCTTCTTGGTGGATTGACACCTTTAGCATTAGGAAATGTCCTTTTTTTTTATTATAACTACTACTGTTTGCCTTCAAGCTGTTTGTTCTAGCTTAGTATACTTTATATTAGCTTTCTTTTGCTTAGTATTTGCTTGTTATATCTTGTATCCTCTTCAGCCTTTCATTATCCTTATATTTTGGGCAAATCTCTTCTAAGACTTTAACTCTTTATCCCATCATATAATCATAGTCTTTTTAAGAAGAGTATCTTGGGGCGCCAGGGTGGCTCAGTCACTTAAGCGACTGACTCTTGGTTTTGGTTCAGGTCATGATCTCAGGGTCCTGGGATTCCTGGGATTGAGCCCCATGTCTGGCTTCTCGCTTAGCAGGGAGTCTGCTAAAGGATTCTCTCTCTCCCTCTGCCCCCCCCTCCCCCGCTCTTTCTCTCTCTCAAGCACATAAATCTTTTAAAAAAAGAGTATCTTAAACAAGATATCTTAAATATAAATGCAGATATATATATATATTAAGTTCCTTTTTCTTCCTCATTGGTCATCTTTTTGATTTACATTTTTAAAATTATCTTTTTCTCTTCTAGTAATTTCTTCATTGCATATTGTTTTGCCTTTCTTTTAATGTTTTGCCCTGGAAATTATAGCATATATTCTTGACTTATTACAAAATAACTGGTATAACACACATTACTTCTTTTACCTCTTCCCTGATTTTAGAACCATACAGCATACTTGGCTCTATTTATGTTTCCTGCTTACTGCATTTTTGTTACTATGCATTTTAATGTGATAAATTAAAACTCAAAGTTTTATACAGTCAATATTCATACACACACACACATACACATAAATACACACTGATCCTTTTCACTGCTCTTTCTACCTTTATGTTTCTATATGGGATTAGTTTCTTTCTTCCTAAAGAACTCCTTCGGTTACTTCTTTTAGTGCAAGTCTTCTCTTATTTTTATCTGAATGTGTCTTTATTTTATCCCAGTTTTAAAAACTGCTTTATTGAGATTAAAATTCATATATCCTAAAATTCACCCATTTGAAATGAAAATGTACAGCTCAGTGGGTTTTTTTTTTTTTTGTATATTCACAGAGTTGTGCAACCATCACCACTATTTTCTTCCAGAACATTTTTTTTAAGATTTTATTTATTTGAGAGAAAGAGAACGAGAGAGCATGAGAAGGGAGGAGCAGAGAAGGAGGGAGAGGGAGAAAGAATCTGAAGCAGACTGCATGTTGAGTGCAAGTCTCAATCCCAGGACCTGTGAAATCATGACCTGAGCAGAAATCAAGAAGCCAGATGCTTAACCAACTGAGCCAACCAGGCGCCCCGTTTCAGAACATTTTTATCACCCCTAAAAGAAACCCCATACTCATTAGCAGTCACTCTCCATTCCCCTCCCCCCGTATACACCTAGCTGTAGGAAACCAGTAACCTATTCTCTGTTTCTGTAAATTTGCTTATTCTGGATATTTCATATAAGTCGAATCATATACTGTGTGATCTTTTGTGACTGTCTTTTTTTGCTTAACATAGTGTTTTATGGTTCATCCCTGTTGTAGAGTATGCTAGTACTTCATTCTTTATTGTGACTGAATAATATTCCATTGTATGAATATACTACATTTTGTTTATTCATCAGTTGATGAACATTTGGTTGTTTCCACTTGCTGGCTATTATGAATAATGCTATGTGCATTCATGTACACATTTTTGTGTAAACATGTATTTTCATTTTTCTTGGATATACCTAGGTGTGGAATTGCTGGATCATGTGGTAACTCGGAAATTTTAACATTTTGAGGAACTGCCAGACTGTCAAAGTTGTCTATATCATTTTGCTTTCCATCAGTAGTATATGAGGGTTCCAGTTTTCCCACACCTTTGCCAACACTTGTTATTGTTTGCCTTTTTGATTATAGTCATCCCAGTGGGTGTGAACTGGTATCTCATGGTTTTGATTTGCAGGTCTCTGATGACTATGCTGAATACATTTTCATGTGTTTATTAGACATTTGTATTCTTCTTTGGAGAAATGTCTGTTCAAATCCTTTGCCCAATTTTGTTTTTTATGAGGTTGTATCATCTTCATTGTAGAGGCTGTTTTTTTTTTTTTTTAATTTAATTTTTTTTTTGAGAGAGCAAGCATGCATGAGTGGGCGGGGAGGGGTATAGGGAGAGGGCGAGAAGCAGACTCCCTGCTGAGCGCGGAGCCTGACTTGGGTGCCATCCCAGGACCCTGAGATCATGACCTGAGCTGAAGTCAGATGATTGACTGAGCCACCCAGGTACCCCTGAAAGCTGTTTCCTTCCTCCCTCCCTCCCTCCCTCTCTCTCTCCCTTTCTTTCTAAGATTCTATTTATTTATTTGATTTCTTGGGGCGCCTGTGTGACTCCGTCAGTTAAATGTCCGCCTTCGGCTCAGGTCATGATCATGGGATCCTGCGATCGAGTCCCGCATTGGGCTACCTGCTCAGCAGGGAGCCTGCTTCTCCCTCTCCCTCTCCCTCTGCCTTTCCCCTCTGCTTGTGCTCACTCACTCTCTCAAATAAGTGAATAAAATCGTAAAAAAAAGAAAAGAGATTTATTTATTTGAGCAAGCGAGCATGGAAGGGGTAGGGACAGAGGGAGAGGGAGAAGACGACTTCTCGCTGAGCAGGAAGCCTGAGATGGGGCTCAGTCCTGGGATCATGACCTGAGCTGGAAGGCAGATGCTTAACCAACTGAGCCATCCAGGGACCCTGAAAACTATTTTTATTGGTTATAGAATTCTAGGTTGACAGTTAATAGTCTCTTAATACTTTGAAACCGTTGTCTTCCAACATCTATCACTTTTATCATTTCTTTGGAGAGACCAGCTTTCAGTATTTCTTTTCCTTTTTTTGAAAATAATGTGTGTGTCCCCCTCCCCGGTTACTTTTAAGATTTTTACTTTTTCATTTGTAGTTAATTTTTTGATTATGTTTTCAAATATTACTTATATTCATGCTTTTCTCCTCTGGGATTCCAATTACATGTAACTTAGTGCTTTTGAGTATGTCTCATATATTTCTTATGCAATTTTTATTCTTTTTTCTCTTTCTATTTGAATGTTTTATAGTAAGTGACCTGTTTTCTAGTAATGTTTTCTGTGTTCTAGTAATCCTTTTCTTGGTTTTTAAAAATTAGCTGTTAAAACACCTAGTAACTTACTATTATTAATTTCTGGTAGTGTATTTTCAACTATAGAATTTCTTTTTAATTTTTCTTTTTATAGATTTCAGTTCTCTGGTGAAATTACCCATCTTTTCATGTATTCTTTCCACTGTTTTTTGGAAAATATTAATGATAGAGTTTTTGTCTGCTAACTCCTATATTGGATTACCTGTAGATTTCGTTATCTGATCCCTTTTTTCTCTTTGTTTTCAATTACATGGTCATTTCTTTTTTTATTATTATGTTATGTTAATCACCATACATTACATCATTAGTTTTTGATGTAGTGTTCCATGATTTATTGTTTGCATATAACACCCAGTGCTCCATGCAGTACGTGCCCGCTTTAATGAACATGGATGCAAAAAT
>NC_138377.1:111313929-111345624 GCF_054177405.1 Leptonychotes weddellii
CAGAGGCATCTGATGTCCACCTACCCCTTTATTGATGTTTATTTTTATCATCTGAGCAAAATGTCATCCAATTTCTCTGCTGTATACACCTATTTCCCTCTTGCAAATAACAAGCTATCTGTGGGAAAACATGTTAAAACAATATACTCTACTCCTCAAATTTTTCCCCTGGACTTGAATGCCTTCGTGATTCTTACCTAAACCAATCTATACCACGACAATTATAAAATGATGGTCTTCCAATTCCTTTCCTATTCCCTCCACACTTAGTGTGAGGAAAAGCCCTCTCCACTGCTCTGTATTACTTATACATTTACCTGTTAGTTCCCAGTATGGATAAGTATATTCCTCTTTTATTCAATGAGTTATAATCCATTAACCTCCTTACTAATTATGATGCTCAAATTATCCCCAATTTGGCCAGTGGGACCCCTCAGGCCCAAACTGGGTCCTATGTCTTTCTAATACGCACTCATCACTGCTTAGAGCACTTCCTTATTTCTGGCCCAACAAGATGTTCTAGACTCATCTGGTATGTTCCTGAGCCATCCCTAGAATAATCCATTTATCCAAGTGATTCTGGTTCCTTTCACTGGAGAACAGTATTTAGAAGCCAAGATCTGAGTGGTGCTAAGTGTGCTCCTTGCTACTGTAGTGCCACGGTTTTAAGCCATTTCTAGGAAAATATAATATGAACATATGTTCATATTGATACCTCCAATCCACAAGGTTCTTCTCTGCCTTCTCTAGTCACTATTTATTCTTCCCCTCCTCTATGGTAAGAACCTTGGCTTGCAGGCGCCTGGGTGGCTCAGTCAATTAGGCGTCTGCCTTCAGCTCAGGTTGTGATCCCAGGGTCCTGGGATCGAGTCCTGCGTCCGGGCTCCCTGCTCAGCCAGGAGCCTGCTTCTCCCTCTCCCAGTCCCCCTGCTTGTGTTCCCTCTCTCGCTGTGTCTCTCTCTGTCAAATAAATAAATAAAATAGCAGGGGGAGTGGGAGAGGGAGAAGCAGGCTTCCCGCGGAGCAGGGAGCCCGATGCGGGGCTCGATCCCAGGACCCTAGGATCACACCTGAGCTGAAGGCAGACGCCTAACCAACTGTGCCACCCAGGCACCCCTAAAATAAATAAAAGCTTAAAAAAAAAAAAAAAAAGAACCTTGGCTTGCAACATCAATACATTTATTCATTTGCTTAATACAAAGTTTCTCAACTACAGCACTATGGACAATTTAGAATAAAAATTCTTTGTTGTGGGGGGGGGGAGGATGGGAATCCTGTGTATTATTGCACATTTTGTAGCACAACCTGACTTCTATCGACTAGATGCCAGCAGCATCCCCCTCTAGTCATGAGAATCAAAAATACCTCCAGAAATTACGAATGTCCCCAACAGTCCAAAAGCCCCCAGGGAGAAGCACAATACACACAAAATAGTTTCAGCATTGCCTCTCTTATACTATTACCAAAAAAAAAACAAGAACAAAAACAAAACAAAACACTAAAAAAGAGCTCTGTATTTGTTTTACAGGTTTTTTTTTTCCCCCATAGAATAAGCAGATAAAGTCAAGTACTATATTCAAAAGTTATCTGGACCAGTTCCCTTTCTTTCCCCTCTTCAGAGTGGTGGTTGCTCTTCACTTACTATACCATTGGGTTCATTTCCATTTGCATTCAATTTTAGGACTATTTTCCCTCATCCTTTTTAATTTTAATAAAACCTTTTGTTCTTATTTTTTTAATATATAGAACATGGACATGTTTTCTACAATTCCAAACCATACTAAAACCTACAATCAGAGAATGTCCACTTTTCCCTACCTCTCTCCCCTGCTCTCCCTCTTATAATCAATTTCAACATTTGCTTTTCTTTTCTACAAAAAGATACATGTATGTCTTCTCTTACACAAAAGTAACATACTATAAATTTACTCTTCTGCAACTTTGCTTTTCTCACATATATTCTGTTTTTCATTTAACAGTTCATAGAGATCATCTTCATTTTTTCCACTGAATTTCACTATAAAGTCTATTATTTATTAAAATAACACTATGAAAGACTTAAAACCAAAAGCTTGAAATTTTTAATTTTATAAACTCAATATAAAAAGCTCATGTTTACTTTTTTAAAAGATTTATTTATTTTAGAGAGAGAGAGCAAGGGAGAGAGAAACTCAAGCAGTCCCCACGCTGAGCGGAGCCTGGCGTAGGGCTCAATCTCATGACCCTGAAATCATGACCTGAGCTGAAACCAAGAGTCGGACACTCAACCAAACACGTGACCCAGGCTCCTCAAGTTTTGAATTTTAAAAAGGAAAAGAAGAGCAGACATTCTAGTCCAAATTATTTTTTTACAGACAAAAGAAACTAAGGTTTAGAAGTAACAGTCTCAAAGCCACAAAGTTCAGCCCAATATACCACATAACTAGCAAATAAGTACTAGACACTATGCTAAATACTAAAGAAACAAAGATGAATTTTTTAAAAAATCTTTCCACCTTCAAGAGAGCCATGTAAATAAACATCAATACAGTGTTACATTCAGTGCCAGACTTAAGTTGACCCTTGAACAACATAAGGGTTAGGGAAGCCTAACCCCTCCCTCCACCATGCAGTCGAAAATATACATGTAGAACTTTTGTTTCCCCAAAACTTTACTAATAGCCTACTGCTGACCTGTAGCCTTACCGATAATATAAAGTTAATACACATTTTGTACGTTACATGTATTATACTACTATATTCTTACAATAAAGTAAGCTAGAGAAAAGAAAAGGTTATGAAGGAAAACATAAGGAAAAGAAAATACATTTATGGAACTACACTGTATTTATAAAATAAAATCCATGTATTAAGTGGACCCACACATTTCAAACCTGTAATGTTCAAGGGTCAAATGTACATCATTTACAAACAGTGAAGGAGGGAGCAGTTAAGTGTTTGTTTTATTGGTTTGTTGGATTTCAGGTTTGTTAATATGTCTACTGGGATAGAGGGCACATGGTATCAAAGAAAAGGATATGGAATTAAAAAAACAACAACATAAAAAACCCTAAGGAGTTAGAATGCCTGGGCTAGGGCACAAGGAAGGCATTTGTAGGAAAATGAGAAAAGATGATACTGGAGAAGCAAGCAGGAGATATATGGACTTTATTTTAAATGTGATGGGAAGACATCAATAGTTTTATTCTGCTTTTGCTATTAATTGTGTGACCTTGGAAATGTCATTTGAATTCTCTATGCCAAACTAAATAAACCAAGGATAATAACATATGTATCATTAAGTGTATTCATAATAAATGCAGTGATATCCATAAAATCCTTATTAGAGTACCAAACACATATAAAGTGTCCTATAAATGCTAGCCAGTATTTCAGCTCTAACATTCCACAATTCTAATTAATATTTATAAAACACTTCTAAAAATGAAATCTACAGTATCATCTGAAGAATATAATCTCTGCTGAACAAAGATTAATTGTATCTTTGGGAATACTATTAGACAACATAAATCATCACTGAAATGATAGTGAGGAAAGTTGAAGGACATCCAAAGAGTTATTAAAGATATAATTATTAAGAAAAAAAATATGCTTCATCAACTTGACTTCAACAGACAAATAAGATAGTATTTTCTTCTGCACAAAATTTCTTTCACACTTTTAGGGAAACAACAAAATGCTGCAAAGGGTTAAAAAATCCTACATCAACTTTTCCAAATCCTCTCAAATCAAGTGTGATAGCTCTACAATGTACCTCTCCGATGTCTTTCTCACAGTATTAAGTGTTTTGCAACTCAAGGGAAGGATCTGTTCTCTCCACATAGTAAGAATACAATAACAATTTCATAGTTGCCATTTCTTTGCCATTGCAAAAGTCTGTGTTGGTTAGTTAAAAAAAAAATTAATTATAAATAAAAATTGCAGGTATAAAGTGCAACAAAAAAAAGTGACAATCGTCAATATTTAGAGGCAAGAAAACAAGCATTACTACTTTCCAGTGACATCTAACCAGGAATATGGGGGAAATTTTCCCATCTTTGACTGCATTAACAGAAAATCACCCATAAGAGTTATGTTAATAATATTCATCTGCATTAAACATTTTTTTCCTAAACCCTCATTTTACTTTATAATGTTTAATGTCCAATAATTAGAAACAGACATGGATCCCAATCTCTTTTGGTTACACATAAGTAAACTGCAGCCAGAGACAACAGGAAGCACAACCCAAAATCCCAAAGCTGGTCAGGAACAGAAGTGGGACTGATAAAGGCATCATACAAAATATTTTAAATGACATTTATGCAAGCAAGGATCTCATTTTCAATAATATTCTCAGAGAGAAGGACAATCCCCAAAAGATAAAAGCTTTGCGTATTTACAAGACAATTAGATTTCCAGAGAGAAAGACACAGAAGATCATAAAGAAAATAATTCTTCAAATTCAGTGAAATCTGCTCTGTGTATCTGATAAGGTAATTATATGGACTACCATTAGACAGAAATGTATTTTCAGAACAGCCAAGGGTAAGGAATAAAACTTCAAGTGTTATGATATTTAGTTATATGTGGAAAACAATATAGTAAACATATCAAAGCACAGAGACAATAGTAGACACATACACATGCCCATAAAGAATATTCTAGCTCTATATAGCATCCCAAGTTATGAATCATTGTTTTCTATAGACACAGAATGTAAAACAATCAGAGAACAAAAAACTTTACCCTGCATCGTTTTATTAACAAGTCTGTGGCCATTATAAACAGAAGGAAGACTCCTCTGAGTCCAGCCTTTCATTACTAAATGAAATCAAGACAACAATTTATTCTTTATAGGGTAGAAAGATTATTTTATATAATTAATTAAGAACAAACAAATGCATTCCAAGAAATTTTGTTATATTTCCATTATATTTCTATCATTAAAAGATGTGATTCTTGGAATTTCAACTAATTTGACTGCATACCTCCAGAAAATTAAAGTTTAAACCCAAACCCTACCTAAAACAGTATTATGTACTTAAGAAAATGTGCACTGAACATTAATTACCAATGAGAGCAAGTCACCTAATCAGTACGTTTTTTGAAATTCTCAATTTTATACAAGAAAGGATTTTAAAGTCTAGCTACTAAAGAAAAATTCACTTCATACAACTTCAGCTAAGAATCTTAAAATGCCTCAAGGTAACATTGCTCCTGGGGTGCCTGGGTGGCTCAGTCAGTTAAACATTTGACTCTTGATTTCGGCTCAGGTCATGATCTCTGGCATCAGCTCCACACTTAGCACAGAGCCTGCTTAAGATTCTCTCTCTCCCTCTGCTGCACCCCCCCCCCACCATGTGCACACACATGCACACTCTCTCTTAAAAAAAAAAAAAAGATAACATTGCTCCTATCCTAACAAAAAGACTCATATAGCCTACACAAGCATAACTTTTCTTAAGTGTATCAAAACCCTGAGGTTGCAGGGCAACCACATGAATGGAATTCCAAACGATGACAAAACTCTCTCAGCAGATAGTACACATGAACTGATTCACCTCTGCCAGAACATGGGACAAATAGGATGTTACCACAAAAGCTGCTAAGAAACTAGCTCATATTTTAAAGTATTCGTAAAGGCTGAGTGAGTGAGTTAGTTTAGAATCTCTGGAAAACGCAGACAAAGGGGAACGTGTTCTTTTCCATGGACCTGTTCTACATGCTCACAAGAAAGCCTAGAGGGATAATACAAAAGATATGAGAGAGGCCTTCTTGGTAACACACAAACACAAAATGTTCTCCACTTTTCAGACATCAAAGTTGTTTACTAGATACAGGACTGTGGGCTACGATCAAGTAAAATTCTCTTACCCTTAGTTTTCAAATCT
The DNA here is from genome assembly GCF_054177405.1 of Leptonychotes weddellii. Classification (NCBI taxonomy): domain Eukaryota; kingdom Metazoa; phylum Chordata; class Mammalia; order Carnivora; family Phocidae; genus Leptonychotes; species Leptonychotes weddellii. The sequence continues at coordinate 111,319,803 of NC_138377.1, forward strand.
ATAAAATGTAAATAATACACTTCACATAGGGCTCTATGAGAATTGGTCAAAATAAAGTAACTGTTCAGCACTTGGCACATATCAAGTGCTTAAAAAATTATACTTATTACTCAACTGATTCCAACTCCAAGTACCTATTTGATCATAAAATTAATGACAGCAACACAGGCTTGGCTGCCAGCTATGGAAAATCTAAAAGGCAAAGGAGCCAAAAATGGGGGGTTGAGAAGCACACAAAAGATCAATCTCAAATTCTGCTAATTTAATGAGATATTTAGAGAAATTCATCAGATATTATAAACCTATAAGAAATTTGCATTTATAATGAGAGGAAGAACTAGCTATTCAGGAGGAACCTGTGGTTCTCTTTTATGAAACGAAGAATCATCTCTTAATTTCCCCTGAAAGTTCATTATTTAAATATATTGGATTTTCATCAAGAGTATTTACTCTTTTTAACATGTTTTCATTTTATACCACAGACATTACAATAAATGGACTGGATTTATTGATAGGATTCTTTATTACTTCTGACTACAGAGAGAAACACTCGTTATTCTCTATACTTTTTTTTTTCTTAACTCCTATCTTTATTAAATACCCAGGTTTTTTTTTGTTTGTTTTTTTAAGATTTTATTTATTTATTTGACAGAGACACAGCGAGAGAGGGAACACAAGCAGGGGGAGCAGAAGAGGGAGAAGCAGGCTTCCCGCTGAGCAGAGAGCCCGATGCGGGGCTCGATCCCAGGACCCTGGGATCATGACCTGAGCCAAAGGCAGACGCTTAACGACTGAGCCACCCAGGCGCCCCTAAATATCCAGTTTGTCATCCATGTATCATTAGATTATATCATTTCTTCATTTGAAATACATTTCGGATTTACCCCTGACTCTCACATCTGACTGCTACTGCCTTAATGAAAGCTATCTATGCTTTTCTTAATGTTCATTTTCCTTGATGTATATGTTTAACTTAAAAATGAACATTGTTAGATACTTAGGAGACAATTCATATTCCTTCAGTTTCAACAATGAAAATAAAAGATGAAACAAAATAAGCTAGGAACAATCCAGAGCAAAGAAGTCTATTACTGATTATTGCCTTTTTCAACCCACAGTGTAGGTCAATCACGTATTGCTAAGAGGCTATGCTACTGGAAAGGACAACTAAATAAATAAATTTAGAATGAAAGAGTAAAATACAAAAATGACAGAGAAAAGACAGAAGAGGGACCCAAGCTGAGCAACCATGGAACCAACCTAACTTTGAATTTCTTGTTAGACAGGATGGTAAAACTCTTACTGTTTCGGTTAGCCTCTGTGGTACTTGCAAAGAAAGCATCCTACCTGATACATACATGCACACAGTTTAAGAGTTAATTATAATCTGTTCCCAAAGAACAAATTATAGATCTTTTTTAATGTTTCAAGTAGGTTATTTTCATAACAGATCATAAATATTCTTTCCTTGATTTATCACTTCATTTTATAATTTTTATTCTAGACATTAAAAAAGACAAATGTTTGTAAGACCAAAATCTTCTAAGTCAAAATCTCAGATGATACAGAGGCTGCTAGAAATAGGAAACAAAAATGCTCTGTAAATAAATATAGACAAAATACATATATAACCTGGGGCGCCTGGGTGGCTCAGTTGGTTAAGCGACTGCCTTCGGCTCAGGTCATGATCCTGGAGTCCCGGGATCGAGTCCCACGTCAGGCTCCCTGCTCAGCAGGGAGTCTGCTTCTCTCTCTGACCCTCCCCCCTCTCACGCTCTCTATCTCATTCTCTCTCTCAAATAAATAAATAAAATCTTTAAAAAAAAAATACATATATAACCTTAAAAATGAAAGTTTCCTATGCAGTTCTAATGAAAGCTATTTCTGATATCCTAAAGGCACCCTGTATACCATAGTCTTTACAAATGATTATATGTGAACTGAGCCCTCAATTAAAAACTGCTAAACAACAGCAGTGTTAGATGATAGAAGCCAGCATTAAAAATGAGCAATCAATTCTTGTAATATACACAGATCATAATCATATGCAAAATAAAAGGCAAATTAACAAATGACTGTAACAAAGATGAAGTAGGAGATAGTGGAACAGTAAGCTTGATGATTTAGCTACTCACTGCTTCCTAAAATTCAAAAGTACCTTATAAGACTGCTTCAAAATTCTCTCACATCCAACCAAATTAATCAAACTTCAATTATGTTTCAGAACGGTTCTACTGGCATAGTGAGAATTTTTTTTCTTCACTGTAATAAGAAACCTTACAGCCACAGCTCTCAATAGTATATCCACTGACCAAAAGAACCCTGAATATAGCATTACTTTACAGGCATTCAGTACGCAAAAGACATTCCACATCCACAAAAATAAAGGTAGCTGATAGGTGATTTTTGGTTGTTTTTGTTTTTAGAACGTGCCTCTCACACTAAGTCCTTCTGCAAAGGGCTTACTGAAAAAAAGAATATTCCAAAGCCAGATCCTGAAGAAGGAGCTAGACTGTTAATACTAAGCTTGTCTTTCACGGATTTTAGGTAGGCACTAACAAGTACGGGCAAGGTAAAAGTCCTGAACTCACTCCCATTTATAAAATCTCCACTGATTACAGGGTCCTACAAGATCAAAGCCATTACAAGATCTTGTTCCAACTCACATCTCCAGTCATAGCACAATATTCTTCCAGAAACAGCTACTGCCATCTCTAGCCAAGGCTCTGCAACAGCCTGCTAACTGGTCTCAGCAGGCACTCTTACTCCTCTCCAATCTAATTTCCCCATTTTCACTAGAGTGATTTTAAAATGCAAATGTCACTTACCACTGTTCTTAAAGTCCAAACCCTATTAACATGGCCTAGAGAACCCTGTCTAATCTTGCCCCTGCCTCCACCCACCATCCTCATTCCTTGCCACTCTTCCTGTTACCCAGTAAGCTTCCAGGCATAGGCTTTTCTGTACTTAAAAAGCTCCTAAATCCTTTCTGCTGCAGGGCCTTCACACACACTACCTACCAACCTCCTATCTCTTGCTAGGTCTCAACCCAAGCACTTCCCCTTACTACAAATTCCACAGATCCATTATGTCTCAGTATTAGCATTATTTCATCCAAAATGTTCCCTAACACCTGAACTGTATTAGGACTCCTTCTAATACACTTTCAGAGCACATTACACTTCTCTTTTATGAAACTTACCACAACTGTAATTAATTACTTTACAATATTTCATTTTTTTTCTCCAACCAAATTGTAAGCTCAGTGAGGGAGAAGATCAAGTATGTTGTATTTGTTCCTATAACTCCAGCAGCTATCAAAGTGCCTAGCCCAAAACAGATGCTCAAGAAACAGATGCATAGTTAATGAATGAATGCAATAAATCAACATATAGCAAAATTCCGGGCCCCAGGCTATGAAAACTCTCTAAGAGCCAATCTTTTGAAGTTAGTCAGCTGTTCACTGAATTGCAAAAGGAAAGGTAACTTACCCACTTACCTAATAGCTACATATACCCATAGCTATGTTAGACATCAATGTATGCTATATTCATTTAGTGGCCACAATAATCCTGTGGGGCAGCTATCATTTGCTCCACTTCCTAGATGAAGCAACTGGGTACCAAAATGGCAAGTACTCTTCCAACATCACAGGAGACAGAAGTGAAATTCTGGCTCTAATGTCATCTATAGTATAACAATATAGCATCACCACAGTAACTATTTAGGCAGTGGCTAAAGAAAGGCTCTCAGTAAAAATGTCACAGGGACACCTTTGGATGGTCATGATCCCTCATTAAATAAGCTGAATTACAAAACCTTCAAGGAGCCATGAAACTCCAATGTCATGAGTCTATGCTACTTTTCAGTAGCAGCATTAGGGGAATTTCTGCCAAACTGTGCATGGTTGCACAAGAGAAACTAGGGAGGTGAAAGAACCACAGGTTACACTGTGTCCTCCCCCAGTTCCAACAACAGAGACCAATTTACTTGCCATTACAATGGCCTGTCAAAATACAAAGGCCATGGGCAGTTCTCAGCCAACTTAGAGAGTTCTGACCCCCTAAAATCTCTCTCTCAAGCCCTCCTATTCTATACAATGATGATGATACCCTTCCCTGCCTACCAAAGATAGATTTTCAACATTTGCAAAGGAACTGCAGCTTCTGTCTACTTCCCACTACTCCTCCTGCTTCAAGGTGACCTAAATAAATAAATAAATAAGATTCCTCCCATCTCAATGCTTGAGAGAATTAAAAGAATCACAATTTCTGGATTACCAACACACAGGGCTGGCCCAGGAGGAGAGGAGATGGTAGATGAGTGTAGTTAGAATGAGATTCTCTCAGCTGCTACACTGCTGCTTATTCTTTATGCACAGAACAATAATTATTATATATTTTAATAAATGGATCAATAAAACTCATTGATTTAATGTAGCAGTTCTCAATTTAAATGAATACTAGATACAACTGGAAGAGCTAAAACATATTCTGCATGCATGAACTTACCTTACCCCCACAATAAAACTATCAAATCATAATTGAGACTAATGTCCAAGCAAGAATAATTTTTAAAAGCTCCACAGATTATGATATACATCTCTAGTTCAGAAAAGCTGTTTTATTATATTACAACACAAAACTCCTTATTCATTCAAACAATGATTGGCTATGTGTGAGAGTGAAGTGACAAAATTACATAAATGAGTAAACTCCTAAGTGTATTAGATTTACACACTGCACTTAACACACACATTAATACTCATTTTCATTAAGAAATACCTCCTCTCCCATTTCTTTGAATTACATGGCTTTCTTAATCTTTTTCTTTTTTCCCACATTTGATAAAGAAGGATACTAGAAGAATTTTATATTCTTCTTATTTCTTCAATGAGGAGGAAAAATAGTTTACACACGCCAAAAAGCAGGGAGAACATACATACTGGTTTAACTGGGACAGCCAGCTTTATGTGTATTGTGCAGGGGTAATTACTAAGTGATAACCCTCACGCTCAAAAACATCCTGGTTTGATAATATATTAGATCAGAAGTAGGCCACTCTTTTCATTTCTATGTAATTTTTTTTAAATTGAGTATAATTCACATGTCATAAAACTCACCTTTTTAAAGTATACAAATCAGAGTTTGTCTTACTATATTCAAAGTTGTACAACCATCCCCACTATCTAATTCTAGAATATTTCTGTCATCCCCAAAAGAAACTCAATGCCCATTAACAATTTAAAACAAAACAAAACAAAACCACACAACACACACACAAAATCTACTGGGGAAATTAAAAAAAAAAAAAGAAAGAAAGAAAGAATTTGAAACCAAAAAAAGAAACAACAATCATTCCTCACTCCTCCCTCTCCACAACTCCTGGCAATTACTTTCTGCCTCTCTATGGATTTGCCTATTTGAGATATTTCAAATAAATGGAATCCTACAATATGAAGCCTTTTGTGTCTTCTTTTACTCAGCATAATGTTTTCAAAGTTCATCTGTGTTAAGTATTATCAGTACCTCGCTCCTTTTTTGGCTGAATAATACTGTATTTTATGAAATACCACATTTCATTTATCCATTCAACAGCTGATGGAAATCTGGGTTGTTTCCACTCTATTATAAATAATGCTGCTATGAACATGTATGTATGTGTGTGTGGACATGTTTTCAGTTCTCTTGGATATATAGCTAGGAGCAGAACTGACGGGTCATATGGTAACTCTATGTCATTGAATCTGTTTGGGGAGTACTGCAATCTTAATAATATTAAGTCTTCCAATCCATAAATACAGTAATCTCCTGTCTTTGCATTTATTTAGGTCTTCTTTAATTTCTTTCAATGATGTTTTATAGTTTTTGTGTACAGGGGTTACACTTCTTTTGTTAAATTTACTCCTAAGTATTTTATTCTTTTGATGCTATTATAAATAGAACTGTTTAATTTCATTTACAGATTTCACTGCTAACATTCTACATCATTCTTGATACCAAGAACTTTCAATGATATTTTAAAAAGTAATTAGAAAAGTTAACTGTATTTAAGTATAAATACCATGGATCTTTTAATTATGATCTCTAAAACAGGAAAAAAAATTGATCTAAACAAGCAAGAAACCCTACGGGCTACCCACTTTGCTAAAAGAGCTTTTTGAAAAACCAGAATCAAGCAATGTCAAATAATTTTAATCCCAATGTCATTATTGGCCAATGCAACTACATTACACACACACACGCATGCACACACACAATGCCCTATATATATTCCCTTACAAAATACACAAACAAAAAAATCACTCATACTGTAACAATAAGTTTGCCACACAACCTTGGGGGAAACTATCTTACTGTTAATTTTTAATGCAATCAGAGGTTTTTGACCTTATGGAATTATCTTTCAGTTACTTTTAATATAAGAACATTCTCCTTTGTTCCCTCTAAAATAGGATGCTTTCATTAGTGCTTACAAACAATTAAATCCAGGCAAAAATTCAAATTCTAAATTAATTTAAGACTATCATTAAACTACTGTTTTATGGAAAATGACTAAAGCATTCCATTTCAGCCAGAATTGTACATGTTGTATCTAATTACACATTTTAAAAATACAATGATATGTTGTATGAACGCAATAACGGCCATTAGTCACTATTTAAAGAAATGATTCAACAAGGAAAACAAACTTTAGTTCAAATATAGAGCTTATACATTCATGGTCACTGCTTGAAAATGCAGCTGTATCGTTGTATGTAACTTTCACAAAGGCAGAATGTACCCTACAAACATTCACACCTAATTTTATAAAGTTGACGTATATTGAATTGTTATAAATTTTAGGTAAAATTCAAAAATACTAACATCTCATTAAAGAAATAAGATCAACAAAAGTACAGACCACATTGAGAAAATAATCCCTGACCAACTAGAAAAGGGATTGCTTGAAGAATTCTGTGGGTATTAGGACATATTCTGACCTGCAAATTCTAATGCTATAAACCTTTCAAAAGAAAGGCAAGAAATCATTATGATTCAAGGCCACTGTGAACAATGCAGAGGTTGTACCTTGTACATGAGTGAGTGGCCAAGAGAGCACAAATGGGGACTGAAATCCAATTTGTTCTCTACCTTCTAAGCACTGAATGCTCACAGAGGGCAGCATCCACCAAACACTGGGAGACGAACCTTTTTCTAGCTTTGTAAAAACTAGCTGTGGCCTGGCTATGACACCTCCAAATAACTAACTACTTGTTAGAAAGTTAAGACAATTGAAATACAGAATATTGGTGCCCCTACTTAAAATCGTACCACCACAATATCACTTCTTACTATGTGTTTATTTAAATGTTTACGTAAAATCATCAATAGAATAAATCGTAAATAGGTTGGGGGAGGAGAGAAGTCATGTAAAAATCCAAAGAGTGATTTAAATATGGCATTTATCTTAATTTGGATTTCTTTGATTAATAACAGGTTATATATTTTTATATGTTTTGATCCTATACTTTTGGATTAGAGACATTTTAAAGCAAAATGCTAAAAAATTTGAGAAGCTTAGGAATAAAATGTTCAGAGCCTATTCCTATTAGGCTCTATTCCTATTAGAGAAATAACAGACCTTGTTTTACATAATACGTAATAAAGTGCTAAAAATGGTGTACTGATTACAAATACTGGTCACTTAAGCATCTTAAATTCACTACAGAAATTAAGTAAGTTTGACGGCAACTGGAAGTAAGATTTTCTAAATTGTGAAACTATGCTTCCTTAAAGCAAGAAATACTATTATTTTAAAATGATATAAATTATTAACCATGATAAATACTCCAAATACTAACTAAAAAGATACTATAACTTCAAAAAATTTTATCAGACCAGTCTATAAAATTTGTTTTTATTTCTAGATATACCAATGAATTGTCACGTGATTTTCAGTGACTCACTTCCTCACTACCTCACTCAATTCTACAAAGTGGAGCAAAAATATAGCTCAAACTCCTACAGAAAATTATGAGAATAAAACCAGAGAGCATCCTCGGCTCCTTACAGATAGGCTCAATATTATTAAAATCACTATTAGAAAAGAGACTTTGTGGGGCGCCTGGGTGGCTCAGTTGGTTAAGCGACTGCCTTCGGCTCAGGTCATGATCCTGGAGTCCCGGGATCGAGTCCCGCGTCGGGCTCCCTGCTCGGCGGGGAGTCTGCTTCTCCCTCTGACCCTCCCCCATCTCATGTGCTCTCTCTCATTCTCTCTCTCAAATAAATGGATAAAATCTTAAAAAAAAAAAAAAAAGAAAAGAGACTTTGTAAACTACCCTTATTAAGATTAAAGCCCATCCACACATAACCATTCATTCCCAGATTAATTACACCTACATAAGAGCACTGTCCTGTCTTCACACGGGACATGGAAGAGAAATAAAAGACACAGTTAAAACAAGGTGTGGAAATGAAAATGACGTTCTAGTCTATCACCACCAACTTACTCTCCATATTAACATTCCCTTCATTTGTAAAATGCAGATATTCCAAAAACTTTTCAGGCCGTCATAATGATTTCCGGAAAAACTGCTTTGCCAATAATTATATCCTGTATAAACATGGATTTTGTTATCAATTCTCTATTTTATGATTCAAATACTACACATAATTGAAAACTTTTACCCTTATATCATCTGAATCAAACCTATACATAAATGCTGTTGTATCTTTATTTATAAAGATGAATATGATTTGGGATATACCATCATACTCAGAATCAGAAAATTTCTTAATGATTATGGAAAAGAATTCAGAAATGCGGACAGGCATGCAATGGAATTTAGGAATTGGCATTTTTGGTGCTAACATGTAATTGTTCATAAACATAAAATGTATACATTTACCTGCTATATTTTTTGCATGTTTTGATCTTATTTTACATAAATGGAATCACAAATTATGAATTCTTTGTTCCTGACTTCTTTTGAGAAACGTGTTTGCAAATTTCACCTGTGCAGCATGTAGCTGTACTTCATCCACTTTTATGGTTGAAAAGTACTGCGTTATATGAATAGATCACAATTTTATTTATTCAGTCAACTGTTGATGAACAATGCAATGAGTTTGAAGCTATTACAAATACCGCTGCTACCAATGTTATTAACACATCTCTTAGTGCACATGTTCATGCATTACTCTCAGGGATATACCCATGGAAAGAAATTACTGGGTCAGAGGGTATGCAAATATTAAAGTGTTTCCTAAAGTGGTTGTAATAATATACATTCCCACCAGCAGTGTTTAATGAGTTCTCATAACTTAACATCCTCTCCAAAACTTGTACTGTCCATCTCTTTTTTAATTTTAGCCACTCCAATGGTTTATAATGAAGCCTCTTCAGTTTTAATTTATATTTCTCACGTTACTAATGAGGTTAAATACATTTTTCTTATGTTTCGTGCATATCTGGATTTCTTTTATGAAGTGTCTTTTCATATCTCTTGTCATTTTTCTATTGTCTCTGTCATACTGATTTGTAAAAGTGCTTTGAACATTCTGATACATACATTTTGTCTGTTACATATATTGTAAATATGTTCTTCCACTCTGGCTTCCCTCACTATGCTATTAGTAACTTGACAAGAATAAAATTTCTTTTTTTTTTTTTTAAAGATTTTATTTATTTATTTAACAGAGAGCGAGATAGCGAGAGCAGGAACACAAGCAGGGGGAGTGGGAGAGGGAGAAGCAGGCTTCCTGACGAGCAGGGAGCCCGATGTGGGACTTGATCCCAGGATCCTGGGATCATGACCTGAGCCGAAGGCAGACGCTAACGACTGAGCCACCCAGGCGCCCGACAAGAATAAAATTTCTTAATTTTAAGGTCATAAAATGTATCAACTGTTTTATTTATATTAGTGGATTTTATTTCTTTTAAAGAAATCTTTACCTGTCAGAAGATCATGAACATATTCTCCTTAAACTAGCCTCTAAGGTTTATAGTTTAACCTTTCACACTGAGATGTACAAATTAATCTTAACTTGATTTTTGCCTGTGGTATGGAAGATGAGTCATTTTTTTTCTGTATGGATCACCAATTGTTCTAGTATCATCTGTTAAATAATTCTTTCCCTACTACTCTACAGTGCCAGTTTTGTCATAAAGCATGCATCCATGTACATACACACTGGTCCTCTTCCAGGCTCTTTATTTCTTTTGTTTATCCTTCTGGCATTATTTCATGAAAGTAATTATTGTAGATTTATAAGTTTTGAGGAAAGAAAATCCTTCTGCTTTTGCAATACTACCTAAGCTATTCTTGGGCCAAAAAATTTCCTTCAAAACACAAAATGAAAACAAACTAATAAAAATTTTATAATATTGTTTAGGATTAAATCGAGAATAAGTCTCAAATGTGCATAGATTTTAACATTCAGAAAAATAAAACCTTAATGGGCAACTAAATTAACCCTATATAAAGAATGTTCTGGACCAATGCTGACAAAGCTTCAAAAACAAACAAGAACACCTCAGAAGGATTCAGCTGATACCAAGTAACTTATATGAATACAAACACAAAGCTCACCACTCATGTAAAATAATACAAAAAACTTCTTCACTCAACAATCTCACACCACAACATCCAGCATCCAAACAAAAATTACAGGGAATGAAAAGAAACAGGAAATGTGCCCCATACTAAGAAAAGAGTCAATCAATATAAAGAAACTTAGGAATGATAAAGTTAATGGAATTAACAGATGAGGGCATTAAAACAATGATTATAAATAAGCTCTAAATGTTAAAACAGGTAAAGGAAAACAGTAACATGATAAGAAGAGAAATGGAAGAAATAAAACTACCAGAGATAAAAAATAATTATCAGAAATAAAAAACACACTGGATGAGAGTAAGAAAAGATAATATACTGCAGAAGAAAAGATCAGTGAACCTAGAAATATGACAATATTAACCATCCAAAAAGAAAAAAAGAGAAAAAAAAGTACAATGCTGTAAGAGACAATATCAAATGTATAAAATTCTCTCCCCCACCTCAAAAAACAAATTAAAAAACAAAAAAAACCCAACCCTGGGGTCAGATATTTGAAGAAACAGTGCCAGTATTTTTCCAAATTTGGTTAAAAAAAAACTCAAGGAAACCTAAGAAGGATTTTCTCAAAGACAACCATACTAAGGCACATCATAATCAAATGACTAAAACACAATCATTGAAAAAGTCTTAGACCAGTCAAAGAAAATAGAAAAATTACATCAGGGTCAGGGGCGGGGTCGTGCAGAATAAGAAAAACAGCACACTTTGTATCAGAAACTATGTAAGCTATTTCAGAAAGGATTTCACAATGTATTACCAAAGATAAAGAGGGACATCTCAAGATACAGAACCCAATTCATCAAGAAAACAGAAGAAAATTAAATATGCATGCAACTAATATTAGAGCTTCCAAAATACATGAACCAAGAAGTGAAAGGAGAAAGTCCACAATTAAAGCTGAAGATTCCACACTCCTCTCTCAGCAATTACTGAAACAAACAGAAAATCAGAGGGATAAATTTTGAAAGACACTATCAACCAATTTGACCTAATTAACATTTTTAGAAAGTTCTACTCTACAACAGCACAATACACGTTCTTCTTAAGTGCGCACAAAACATTCACTAACACAAATAACATTATGCACTTCATAATAAATACAAAAAATATGTTCTTGGACCACAACATAATTAAATTAAAAACAAAGAGAAACAGGGCGCCTGGGTGGTTCAGTCGGTCAAGCATCTACCTTTGGCTCAGGTCATGATCCCAGCGTCCTGGGATCAAACCCCACGTCCGTCGGGCTCTCTGCTCAGTGGGGAGCCTACTTCTCCCTCTCACCCTGCTTGTGTGAGTTCTCTCTCTCTCTGTCAAATAAATAAATAAAATCTTAAAAAAAAATAGAGAAGCATAACTAAAAAATCAGCCAAATATTTGACAATTAAATAGGTCAAAAAAATCACAAAGGAATTTAAGAATTCTTTGAACTCTATGTAAATGAACACAAAACTTTATAAAAATGCAGAAAAAGGAAAATTTTAACTAATAATTGCTCCTTCAGAAAAAGAAGGAAAATCTCTAATACCAGAACAAAGGAGGGGATATCACTATAAATCCTTCAAACATTAAAAAGAGTAGGGATTATAATACGCAACTTTATGCCAATAAATAAGACAATTTACCTGAAATGGACAAATTTACTTGAAAGACACAAACAACTGAAGCTTATTTAAGAAGAATTACAATAAATCTGAATAGCCCAAATCAAAGAAATTGAGTTCATAGTTTAAAACCTTCCCACAGGGACGCCTGGGTGGCTCAGTCGGTTAAGTGTCTGCCTTCAGCTCAGGTCATGATCTCAGGGTCCTGGGATTGAGTCCTGCATCAGGCTCCTTGCTCAGCAGGAAGCCTGCTTCCCCCTCTGCCTGCCACTCCCCCTGCTCGTTCTTTCTCCCTCTGTCAAATAAGTAAATAAAATCTTTAAAAAAAATAATAAAACCTTCCCACAAAGAAACTCCAAACCCAGAGGTCTTCATTAGTGAATTCTACCAAACAATTAAAGAAGCAAAAACACCACATGCATGGAAACTTTTCCAGAAGAGGAAATCTTTCCAACTCACTCTTATCCAGATACAAAAGCCAGACAAAACACTGTAAAAAAACTACAAACCAATAGCTACTATGAGCACAGATGAAAAAAAAGTTAACTAAATTTTAGCAAATTAATCCAGCAATATATAAAGTATAACAAGTCATGACCAAGCAGAGATTATCTCAGAAATGCAAGATTCCTTAGTTTGGTATTCAAAAAAAATCAACATAACTAACTACATTAATAGATAAGAGAGAAAAAAAAAACGTGATCATCTCAATAGATGCAGAAAAACTGTTTGATAAAAATTCAATACCCATTCACAATTAGAAAAAAATTCTCAGCAAGCTATGAATAGAACTTAATCTCAGAAAGGGTATCTGTTAAAAATCTATAGTTAACATAATACTTAGTGGTGAAAAAGTGAATATTTTTGACCTAACATCAGGAGTAAGGCAAGAATGTTAGCTCACCACTTCTATTCAACATTGCACTGGGACTACTAGGCAGTACAATAAAGCAAGCAAAAAAATTAAAGGATAAAAAACTTAAGGGAGTCTTTATTCACAGACAAGATGATGGTCTACACAGAACATTTGAAGAACTATAAAAAATGCCACTAGAATGGGGAGCCTGGGTGTTGCAGTTGGTTAAGCATCCGATTCTTGGTTTCGGCTCAGGTCGTGATCTTAGGGTCATGAGATGGAGCCCCATGTCTTACTAAGTACAGTCTCTCCCCCCTCCTTATGCCCCTCCCACTTGTGCCTCTTTCTGTCTTGCTCTCTCTCTAAAATAAATAAATCTTTTTAAAAAATGTTACTAGAGGGGCGCCTGGGTGGCTCAGACAGTTAAGCATCTGCCTTCGGTCATGGTCATGGTCCCGGGGTCCTGGGATCGAGCCCCACATTGGGCTCCCTGCTGACCAGGGAGCCTGCTTCTCCCCTCTCCCTCTGCCTGCCATTCCCCCTGGCTTGTACTCTCTCTCTCTGTCAAAAAAAAAAAGAAGTGTTACTAAAACTAATAATGAGCTTGGCAGAATCACAAATTACAAAGTTTAATACAAAAATCAATTATAAGTCTACATACAAACACCTGAAAACTGACTTTCTTTACATTACCACTTACAATAACATAAAAATATAAAATAGAGATCAACTTAACAAAATAGGTGTAATATGTTTATATTGAAAACTCTAAGAAAAACTAAAGACAACAGAGAAAGGTACCAAGTTCATGTATCAAAAGACTCAACATCCTTAACAGGTCAATTCTCCTCAGTTTAGCCTCTAGGATAAAAGCATTCACAACTGAAATCTCATTAAGTTTTGTAAAAACTGTCAAGCTGATTCTAAAATACATAGAAAGAAATGGAAAGGATGCAGAGTAGAAAAACAATTTTGAAATAGAAGAACAAAGGTGGAGGATGTACACTACCTGATTTTAAGACTTGCTACAAAGCTACGGTAATCATTAAGACAGTGCAGTATTGTCATACATAGATATACAGATCAATAAAATGAGAAAGTCCTAAAAATGACCCACATATAATGATCAGTTGATTTTCCACAAAGGTACCAAGGTAATTCAACAGGGAAAAATACAATATTTTCAAAACTGCTTCTGGAAAAATTTGATTTTCATATGCAAAGAAATAAATCTTATCCCTTACCTCACGCCATATACAAAAGTTAACTCAAAAGTGGATCACACACCTAAAATATAAGAGTCCAATGCAGTTCCAAGACACAAGGGAAAGGAAAAAAGGTAGAAAAAATTTTCCCAATCCCTGTACCAGCCTCCCCAGTTTCTACCCCAAATTAGGGCAGAATTGTAGGGAAAACTCCTAACCTGAAGCTCTTCAGTCAACACATGAATCTATTCAAAAGGAAAGCACTTCCCATCTAAGTACTCACAGTAACTCCTAAGCAAGTAGTTATTAAACTCAAACATAACCCTCAGAGCCATAGAAGCCTGCCATGAAGAATAAGACATATGTCTATGGATGCATAGACATAGAGTCCAGTGGAAGCAACATCATAAAGGATTCCTTTAAGTTTAAACAGGACCCAAAATATAACAGCTAAAGTTATGCCCACAGCCATCCCTGAGGTTCACAGAAGGTGGAGTTCTGAACTATGGGCATCAAAATGGCTAAATTCCTATAGTGCTTAACTCAAATCACTTAGTTTTGAACAGTTAGTGGACAAAAGAAATGTAAATAAGATAAAGAGAAAAAACAAATATTCAAAAATTTACAGAACACTAACCAAGGTTTATATTTAAAAATGGGCATTAGACTCTATTATTCCCATCCTGCCTGTGTGTATACAAGTTCTGGACTGAAGGATGCTTTGCTTCAATTGAAAAAATAATGCATTTTCTCCTAGTTCCCCAAACTGAAAGATATCATTAAATGGGCTCTTCCTCTGTCAAAGTTTTAAAAGAAAAATATATAATCATAAGAAACTGGTACCATGGGGTGCCTGAGTGGCTCAGTCTGTTAAGCGTCCGACTCTTGATTTCGGCTTAGATCATGATCTCAGGGTTGTGAGATAGAGCCTCACATTGGGCTCTGCACTGGGCGTGGAGCCTGCTTAAGATTCTCTCTCTCTCCCGCTTCCCTCTGCCCCTCCCCAATCCTTCCCTCCCTTCCCCTCTCTCTTCCTTACTCTCTCTCTCCCCCTCCCTCTCAAAAAAATAAAATAAAAATTTAAAAATAAAAAATTTTCAAAAAGAAATTGGTATCAGAATAAAGTACTTTAACAAATAACCCATTTTGTAAGTTGTTTTTAATACCACTTAAAAAAATTTACACTTTATGTTAAATAGAACTGTTCTTAAAACAAGTAAAAAAATAAATGTCAAGTACCACTCCCATTTTCTACTGATACCATCATCAAGCACAATCAATATCTAATATTTAAAATGTTAATGTTAACCTAAAACACATAAACTTTTGAAGAGGACTATACATCTTACAAATTGGAACCATTAACCTAGACCATTGTAAGTTTTTAAGTCAAATAGCCTACTCAGGGGCTTTGCAAATATGCACCTATGATTTAAGGTGGCAAATTCAAGTTACAAACATAAGTCTACATTTCTAAAAAATCTCCTAATTCTGCTTAATTTTTTCTTTGACCCTTCCTAAGGTATTTCAAGAAATATTTGTCCACTTCATCTTTCATCTGAAAATCTTTCTCAGCTTATATCTAACTCATGCCCTCAAATCTGCACTTTCTCCCATCTATTGTCACAGTAAACATGGACTACTTACTTTCGATTTTTTTTTTAAAGATTTTTATTTATTTGACAAAGAGAGACACAGCAAGAGAGGGAACACAAGCAGTGGGAGAGGGAGAAGCAGGCTTCCCACTGACCAGGGAGCCTGATGCAGGGCTCGATCCCAGAACCCTAGGATCATGACCTGAGCTGAAGGCAGATGCTTAACCAACTGAGCCACCCCAGGCGGCCCTCTTTTTTTAAATAAGGGTAAATAATATGGAAGATGAAGTGAGAAAGATGAAAAAGTTAGAATTATCTTAGCAATATCAGACAAAACATACGAGAAACTGTCAGTATACAACAGAATGCACTTCATGCGGACTTTACAAATTTCCTTAATTAATCTACATTAAACCCCAAAATAAACTCCAAAAAGACTACTATTCAAGCTAACAATACAGTCTGATTTTTGAAAAAGGAAAAAATTTCCATTGTGTTTATTTACTTCATAACACAGAAAAATGAAAAATGTCTTACTAGAAATGATGTATCAGCAAAAAAGTGCACTTAATATGATCCTTGCAGAAAATTCTTCTTTGTTCCTTTTTCACAAAATTCAATTCCTAAAGAAAAAAAAATGAGATGGGTTAGCAAGTGTTCTTAACTTTAAAACAGAATTAAATACATATTTTGTCTTTATAAATTCCAACTCTCAACACTATGCCTGGCAGATAGCTCCACAAATACTTGCTGAATAGGAAAATAAATTTTTAAAAGTCATTTGTGGTATTTGCCTAATAAAAACATAATGTTAGCCAATGGAAAATTTCTAATGTCACTAATCTGTTTTTTCAGGAAGTATTACTTAAATGTTCAGTAATATTCTATATACTCCTAGATTCACAAATTGGCTTCCTAGGTCCCATCTTCCTACCCTCTATATCACATGATATGCTTTATATTTACCTGGTACACACAGCCTACTGAAAGTACACTTTGCTAAAATAATTGAAAGTATTCACTGTATTATGTTCACATTTAGAAAAGAAAATTGTCAGAGGGTCAGTGATTTGCATTGCCATAAAATATGTTTGTATTCAAATACAATATGTATGCTTATAGCTTTCACTATCTTTTAAAGGTAACAATGAAATGAAAATAATGAACATAAGACCCCCAAAATGAACATAAAACTGATGTCAATCATTCATATTAAAAAAAGGAACACTTGTAAATACTAACCAATGGATCAGTACACAAAGAATAATCCAGTTTGCTTGGAATAGTAGTAAGGCATTTAGGTAAAAAGCAAAGATGGTAAAAGCACCCCCCTCACCCTCCACCTTCCTCACCCAGATTGGCCAGGACCAATTATGATGTTAATCCAATAATTTAGAATTGCATGACTGGATAATTCTACCAACTCCCAAGTAAATCTGCCACATCAAATAAAAATGGTAATTTCTCCACGGAAATAAGAGTCTTTTGAATCTGATTCAGCAATATTAATTATTGTGATACTGTAATTTTATTTCTATTTCAAATCAACACCTCTAGAGGGGAGAAAAAAACACAAATTGCCAAATATTCTTTTTGTATTAATGAATTAAGTATTAAAAGCCTGAACTTTAAGACATACAAAAATAAGCTTTTTCTGCAAGGTTAAAAAGACCTTGCTTTAAAAAGCCAATTTCAGCTTTTAATCTAATTAAACTGAAATGTAGAAAAGAAAAAAAGCTCCTTAAATACAGTTTCACTACCAACTTCTAAAAACCAGTAATTCAAAGTGAAACTGTTTTTCATGGGTTCTTGATCTAAACTAAACTCAAAATGTATTTTAATACCAGCTGTGTGTGTCACAGAAGGAATTAAAGTTTAGCAATTTGACGCACAGTAAATAACCAATTAAACACAAATTTGAGGAGCGCCTGGGTGGCTGAGTCAGTTAAGCATCTGCCTTGGGCTGGGGTCCTGATCCCAGGGTCCTGGGATCAAGTCCAGCATCGGCTCCTTGCTCAGGAGGGAGCCTCCTTCTCCCTCAGCCTGCTATTTCCCCTGCTTGTGCACTCCTGTGCTCGCTCGCTCTCTCTACAAATAAAATCTTAAAAAAATAAACAAATAAACACAAATGTGATACATCCTGGTATATTTTCTTACATCAAAAATTCATTCTCAGTTCTATAAAGGAACTGTTACTGACAACTTGTGTTTTGTACACAGGTACACAGTTCTCAAATAATTTCTAAACAGAAATATTCTAAAAATCAAATTATTTTATAATAATCTATAATGAACCACACTCTCACCTTCAAAATAAAACTAAAATGTTAGTGCTACATCCAGTTATTATTAAATTTCACATATTAAAGCTCCAAATCTCATTGCTTCTGTCCAGGCAAGAGCTAAACCACCTGTACCTCCAATTACTATTACTCCCAAATCTGATCCCAACCAACCACCTAGCTAGCTCCCCTACCTTTTTTTTTTTTTTTTTTTTTTTTTTTAAGAGAGAGAGCATGCACACATATGAGCAAGTGGGTGGGAGGGTAGCAAAGGGTAAGGGAGACAGAGAATCCTAAGCAGGCTCCACACCCAGCGTAGAACCCAAAATGGGCCGATTCCAGCACCCTAAGATCATGACCTGAGCCAAAATCAAGAGTCAGACACCCAACCAAGTCACCCAGTCCCTCTACTTCTAATCAATCTACATCGTTGTTAACCTGGACTACAAGCCATTGCCCAAACTGTCAAGCTTTGTAATTCTGTTCAAGTTTTTACCTCTGCTGGAAACAGTGTTCCCCCATCTCTTAAACAATCTTCCCCAGTTAATGGCACCTTCTGTGACAGCAACCTCAAGAGTACTCTTACCATCACAATCACTTCCAGGAGGTGGGAGGGGGTGTGTGGGGGGGGGTAAAATTATACTTAGTTCTGTAAGTATGAGTCTCTTCTATACTTTATGCTTTTTTTAGAAAAAGAACTTCATTCATTTTTATATCCCCAATATGTAGTTAACATCTGGAACAGAATTCAATATAGTCCATTCGGAAAATATTTACTGAGTATCCAATATATTCCAGACATTTTTCTAGGTCCTAGGGATCAGTCCCTATATCTATGACTGACCTCATGAAGCTTACATTCTAGTGGGGGAACCTACATCACACAATGAATAAGGAATGTGTAATATATACAGCAGTTACACAAAGTCCTTAATAAACAAAAAATAGACCAAGGAAGTAAGTACTATCATAGGGGATTAAGATTTGAAAAAGATCTAATGAGATAATAATAAGAGCAACTATAACAGCAGTATTTACCATATGCTAACCAGTATACTATGCTTTACATGCATCAACAAAGGTAAAGCGAACAATAATCTCACTATTACCCTCAAAAGGAAACTGAAATACTAAGAAGGTTCCTGCCAAGGTCACATAGTTAAGTTAGTAAAGTGGTGAAGCCAGCATTCGAACCCAGACATGCTTTTAACAGCTATGCACAACCACAGTTCAGTTCATGCTTTTTTTTTTTTTTTAAAGATTTTATATATTTATTTATTTGAGAGAGAGAGAGGCAGAGGCAGGGGAAGAAGGATAGGAAGAAGCAGATTCCCTGCTGAGCGGGGAGCCCAACATGGGGCTCAATCCCAGGACTCCGAGAACATGACCTGAGTCCTGAGCAGATGCTCAACCAACTGAGCCACTCAGGTGCCCCCAGTTCATGCTTTTGTTAAATGAATTAAATATGTGAAAAACTGAATGCATACTAAAGCAATGGATTCAAAAGACAGAAAAGCAAATCTCAGTCTCAGAGGACTGATACATTTGAGCAGCTTCAGTATATCAATACCTATATATGACATATACCCTGATAAATAACAGGTATCTGCTGTGAACAAAAATGATAAACACAATTTCTCAATAATTTTTAAAATGTTTTAAGTTTCTATATGATAATTACCAGAACTAAAAATTACACAAGGCAATATCACAAAAATCACATGAATAGGTCATTTAAAAAAAAAAACTTTTAAAGAAGTACTCTGAAACAAATGAAAACATTGAAGACACTATCATTTCAATAACAGTTAAATGTCAAATATCACAGTTTATATTGTGGCACAAGTTACTATCAACTTCTAGTTTTCCATATTAACAAGAAGGTTTAAATGAAATGACTGTGATTCAAACTCTTCTTTTCAAATATCTCAACTACATTTTACGAAGCAAATAGATAACACCTAATACAACTGCTGATGATACCTGAAAACCTAAATGACCCAAGATAATTTGCTCCGTAATGCTGTCTCTTGCTATATTAGCTTGTTAATTATGTGCTTAATCAGTGAATGCCAATAAATTAGAAAGCAAAATGAAACAAAGTGCTCCTGACATGATATTAACATTCCTAGTTTCAAGTCTTAAGGGCCTAAAATCCTAAGCATCTCCACTAGTCTTGATAAAAAAACAAAAACAAAAAAAACCTCAATATAATCATGAAGAAAATTTCTGCTTTATGTTTGAACTTACCAATTTCACTGGATACCTCTGCCCTGAGCATAATGCAGTGTCAAAGAAAAGAGGTTTCTATATTAAAACAGCTTTTAAAATCAATCCAGATTAAGGGAAAAATTAAACAGGCAAAAAATAAAAAAAACAAACCCCCCTCAAAAAAAACCAGTCTATAAAAACAAAATAAATGGTGCATATTTGCTCAAATATTAATTTCATTTTGTAACCAAAACTTAAGTTTACCAGCAATGGTGTTTTTAATTCAAGGAAGTGTCAGCTCTCACACATGGGCGTCAAACTACTCATGCCTTAAAAAGATTGGTACGAACCATGATATAGTAACTAAGTACCAGACACGATCTCCCAATGAACTCAACTAGAAAACTGATCAGATATATAAAGCTATAATTTTAAAACACGGGACACCAAGCAGCTGAGCACTGTAATACCTGAGAAAAACGGAAGTGTCCCCTACATACTCTGTATGCAGAGTCCAGAGGGTAGTGCAGGAATGGGAAGGCAAGCAGAATATGATGGACTCAGTGAGTAAAAGAGACAGACACTGAAATTTGGGAAGGCTGAGATAATGGGAATTTGTAGAGCAGAGGAGCAGAGAAGATGGACCTCAAGAAGAGAAAGCATTCCTGAAATCTACAGAGAGGTTTCTAGGGCAATTCTGCCCAAAAGAAACAACATGAATCTAAAATGTAATTTTAAATTTTCTAACCACATTTTAAAGGAAAATGAAGCAGGTAAAACTAATTTTAACATAATTCATTTAACCCAATATGCTCAAAATATTATCATTTCAGGATATAATTGATATAAAAAACAGATATTTACATTCTTTTTTTCCAAAATAAGTTCCTGACATTCAGTGTGTTTTATACTTACAGCATATTTAAATTCAAACTAACCACAATTCAAGCTCTCAAGAGCCACAATGTGGCTAAATGCTACCATATACTTGATAATGCAGTTTCTTGAATATAAAGCTGTGTATAAGTAAAGTGAAACTCTACAAGGCCAGGCAAAGAATAAGGATCAGGCAGGCTCAAAAGTTCCGAGATAACATAAGACTGGGGGATGTGCAAGTTCCAACCAAAAACGAGAAAGACTTCATTGAAACCTGGGGAAATCAGTAGAAATGAATCAGAATCGTCACTTATATATTTAGTAGCTGTGCTAAACTAGTTCTAGAGTAAAGGCTACATCTGACTTGCCAAAACAAAGCTTAAAACCAAGCCTCAAAAGATTCAAACAGATCCACAAGAAATCTAACACCCTGCCAAAACAAAAGTAAAATCTCTCCAGAGTAAATCAACAAAATTCAGACAACAGTGTGAGGAACGTCCAAGAGTCAGTCAAAACTTACCAAACATGAGAAAGTGGAGAAATGTATGACCCATAACGGGGAAAATCTGACAAAAGAAAGAGACCTAGAACCAAGAGAGATGATATATTTAAAGACATAAACTTTAAAATATTACAAATATGTTAAAGGAATTAAAGAAAAACAAAAACAAAAGACAATTATTTTCAAAAGAATCAATGGGAGTGCCTGGGTGGCTCAGTAAGTTAAGCATCTGCCTTCAGCTCAGGTCATGATCGCAGGGTCCTGGGATGGAGCCCCAGGTTGGGCTCCCTGCTCAGCAGGGAGTCTGCTTCTCCTTCTTCCACTGCCCCTCCCATATTTGTGCATGCCTATGTGCTCACTCTCCCTTTCAAATAAATAAAAATCTTTAAAAAAAATAAAAAGAATCAATGGATTTTTAAATACGAGAAATATAGTATCTCAAATAAAGAATCAACTGGCTAGACTTAGCAACAGATTAAAACAGTGCAGGAAAAAAGATCCCTAACTTGAAAATATAAAAATAGAAAACAAAAAACAACAGAGCAACAAGGACTTGTGAGAATATCAAGGGCAGTCTAAAACGGTATAACTGGAGTCCTGGAAAGATGGGGAGACAGAAAAAATATCTGAAGAAATAAGGATCAAAGAATTTCCAGATTTGACAAAAAGTAAACCCATATATTCAAGAGACTCAATGAACAAAAAACAGGTTAAGCACAAAGAAACCACACCAAGTCATATAATTAATCATCAAACTGCTGAAATCCAGTAATACAGAGAAAGTCTTAAAAGCAGCCAGTCGTTGGGGGCGGGGGCCGCGGGGCGAACAATACGGACACATTACACATAGAGGAACAAAGATAAGAATTACCAGGCTCCTTGTCAAAAACAATACAAACAAATTTAAAACAAAGGAACAAAGCTTTTGAAGTGCTACAAAGAAAAAAACCTACAAATCAAAATCTACACAAAGCAATAAAATCCTTCACAGATGAAGGGGAAATAAAGACATTATCAAACAAAAGCTGAGAATCTATCACCAGCAGGTCTGCACTACAAAAAACACTGAAAGAAGTTCTTCAGGAAGAAAAAGGATAGTAGAATTGTGTAACAGAGTGAACCCTCATGTAAACTATAAACTTAGTTAATAAAAATGTACCAATATTGGTTCACCAATTGTAACATGTATATCACACAATTAAATGCAAATTGTTAAAATAATAGGGGACACGGGGGGTGGGCAAAGTGAGAGGGAGAACAGGGGAAGGAAAAGAAGAGAATATATGGGAAGTCTGTACTTTCTGCTCAATTTTTCTGTAAACCTAAAACTGTTCTAAGAAACAAGTCTATCAATTAAGAAATAGCAGATAGAAACTTCTACACAAAAGAACAACAACAATGGTGAATATGTGAATTTACTACCTATTTTACCTTTAATTTTTAAAAAGATAATCTGATTGTGTAAAGCAAAAGTGGCAATAACATATAAAGAATAAAATGACAAAAATAGCAAAAAGAAGGGAAAAAAACTGAAAATACACTGTAGTAAGGATCATTATTAGTAAGTGATGAAAGTAGACTGTGATAAGTTCAAGATTGCATGCTGTAAAACCCTAGAGCAACTACTAAAAAAGAAATCAATAAAATTAATAAGCCAAGAAAAGAGGTAAGAGGGAATGCTAAAAAAATAAGCAGCCTCCAAAAAAGAAAAAGAAAACACTAAACAGGTAGAACAAATTTTAAAAATACCTAAAAAATGCTAGACTTAAATCCAATTAAATGAATTATTATGTTAAATATATATGGTCTAAAGGTCCCAATTAAAGGTAGAGACTATCAGACTAGATTAGCAGCAGATATTGTCAGACTGGATAAAGTTACGTATCCCACTTTAAATACAATGATATAGATAGATTAAAACATGAAATAGAAAAGGATATACCATACAAGCATTAATCATAAGAAAGCTGGAATGCCTATACTAACGTCAGACAAAGTACGTCACAAGAGAAGGAATATTACCAGGTATAAAGGAACATGAATCATAATGCTTAGTGTCACTTTATCAGAAATACAAAATAATCCTAAATGTTTATGCAGCCAATAACAGAGTTTCAAAACATACAAATAATGACAAAACTAAAAGGAGAAATAGATAAATTTACAATTATAGCTAGAGAATTCTATAGCCTCTCACAATAATCAATAAAACAAGCAGATATAAAATCAGTAAAGATAGGGATACCTGGGTGGCTCAGATGGTTAAGCGTCTGCCTTCAGCTCAGGTCATGATCCCGGGGTGCTGGGATCAAGTCCCACATCAGGCTCCCTGCTCCCTGGGGAGCCTGCTTCTCCCTCTGCCTCTCTCTCTCTGTCTCTCATGAATAAATAAATAAAAAATCTTAAAAAAAATCAGTAAAGATATATAAAACCTGAACAACACTATGAAGCAGAAAAGTTGTTCATGTCTCTTGGTATAGTCAACAAGAGAGAACATATGCTGGACCCATAAAACAAGGTACATATAAATTTAAATGAGTAAAATCAGGGGCACCTGGGTGGCTGAGTCTGTTAAGCACCTGCCTTTAGCTCAGGTCATGATTCCAGGGCCCTGGGATCGAGCCCCACTGTCCTGCTCCCTGCTCAATGAGGAGCCTGCTTCTCCCTCCCTCCCCCCACTCCGCCCCCCCGTGCTCTCTCTGGCTCTCTCAAATAAATAAAATTTTTTTTTAAAGATTTTATTTATTTGACAGAGAGAGCACAAGCAGAGGGAGAGAGAGGGAGAAGCAGGTTCCCTGCTGAGCAAGGAGCCCGATGTGGGACTCGATCCCAGGACCCTGGGATCATGACCTGGCCAAAGGCAGCTGCTTAACCGACTGAGCCACCCAGGCGTCCCAAATAAAATATTTTTTAAAAAGAGTGAAACCATATAGAAAGGCTTTCTTTTTGAAGATCTAACTGACTTTATTAAAGGATTCATGAACCAGGCAGCACCCCATCTCCCACGTAGAGAGGCACTCCCCAGAAACTGTTTTCTGACCACAGAAGAAAGACCAATAACAAAAATATATTGGAAAATTTTCCAAGTATTTGTAAATTAATAGATTTCTAAATTATCCATAGGTTAAAGAATTCATGAGGAAAATTTAAAAACACATGGAACTGAATAATAAAAATACATTATCTAATTATGTAGGGTGGAGCTAAAGATGCTTAGAAATTTATATCTTTTAAGTGCTTATGTTAGAAAAGAATAAAGATTTAACAATCGTGTTCTAAATTAGCTTCCACCTTAAGAAGCTGGGGAAAAAAAACACATTAAACTAAAAGTAGAGGTAAGGAAATAATAAAAGTAGAAATTGGTGAAATAGATGAGAGATAAAAAAAAAAAAAGATAAAACCAATGAAAACAAAAGCTGGTTCTTTGAAAAGAACCCCTAGCTAGACTGGTCAAAAAAAGAAGAAAGAAGACACAAATTGCCAACATTAGAATTGGAAGAGAGGACATTACTACAGATTTTTCAAACATTAAATGCATATTAAGGTAATAGTGCAATTCTATGCCAATAAATTTGACAACTTAAATGAAACAGACAAAATTCCTTGAAACATGCAGATTATCGACAGAAAATTTATCAACAGAAAGGCTGAATAACCCTCTAATTCAGAATTTTTTTTTTAATTTGATTATGTTATGTTATTTAAGTCACCATACATCATTAGTTTTTGATGTAGTGATCCACGATCCATTGTTTTCGTAGAACACCCAGTGCTCCATGCAGTACATGCCCTCCTTAATACCCATCACCGGGCTAACCAATCCCCCCTCCCCCCTCCCCTCTAAAACCCTGTTTGTTTCTCAGGTCCGTAGTCTCTCATGGTTCATCTCTCCCTCCAATTCACCCCCCCCATTTTTCCCTTCCTACTCCTAATGTCCTCCATGTTATTCCTTATGTTCCACAAATAAGTAAAACCATATGATAATTGACTTTCTCTGCTTGACTTATTTAACTTAGCATAATCTCCTCCAGTCCCATCCATGTTGATGTAAAAGTTGGGTATTCATCTTTTCTGATGGCTGAGTAATATTCCAT
>NC_138377.1:111346124-111424010 GCF_054177405.1 Leptonychotes weddellii
GCAAGATCTCATTCCTTTTGATGGCTGCATAATATTCCATTGTATATATATACCACATCTTCTTTATCCATTCATCTGTCGATGGACATCTTGGCTCTTTCCACAGTTTGGCTATTGTGGACATTGCTGCTATAAACATCGGGGTGCACGTACCCCTTCGGATCCCTACTTTTGTATCTTTGGGGTAAATACCCAGTAGCTAGCACTGTGCTTTTTAAAAAGTGGTTCTAAGGAGTATCCTTTAAGGAACTAAGTTTTCTTAATAAGAAAGGACATACACACCATCTTCATTATCCTGTATGGGCATATTAAGGAAGGCACTGGTCACTTCCAAGCTTAAAAACTTTCAACAGCTCTTCCTTACCTGAGGAACAAAATCCAAACTGCTCAACATTCAAAGTGCTCTACAATCTGGCCTCAAGCTCTCTTTCCCACTTCACTCTGAAAAGCCCCCCAATCTAGCCCAACTGTGTGGGTTACATACCTCTCACATTCCTGTCTTAGTTCCTATGCTCCAACCATATTCTCTATATGAAATATCTTCTGCATCTCTGACAATAAAACTTGACATTCAACTCAAATACCGATTCCTTCATGAAGCAGCTCCCTTATCACTTCTGAATTCTCCTTCCCCGAGCTCCCCTAATCCATTCATTATGTCTAAGATCTATACATCACTTGGTAATTAGTATAACACAGCAATTAACAAGAATTTTACCCTCCCTAAGCCATTACCTCCTAGAAGCAAAGAGCTGTATCTCATAGGTGTTTTTATTTCAGAACCAATAATATAGAAACAATAGTTAAAGCACTGAGAATAGATAAGGGATAGCTCAAAAGAGGGAGTGAGGGAGCAGAGCCATGGACACTGCTTTGGGGCTACCATATTTACCAGTCAAAAGAAAAATGGGAGGACAATAAAAAGAAAGTGTATAAAAACAGCCTGTTATTATTTAAGACTATTGGAAACTATGAAAACAGAAATGAAAGCTTACAAATGAGGATCCAAAGACAGCTAGGCACAGGTACTGATTAACTTTTAAACACCATTAGAAAGAGGTAGAGAATTCCAAAGATATATCATTGATAGCAAAAAATTTTAATTTATATTATGAAAGATTTCTGATGTTTAAAGTCAATGCACCTTTCAAACCTGGTTGGTATTTTTATTTTAAAAAATGTACAGTGACTAGTTTAAACAAGTCAACCTGAAACACTGACAAAAAACTTGTTAATTCTAGGGAAAGAAATGTTTAAGGCACTAAATATTTTAAACAACTAAATTCTAGAACCAAGCATAAAGAACTTCAACACATAATTCCAACTTCATGTTAAATAAATTTCTCATGTTAACAAGACAGATAAAAAGCATAAAAGACAGAACCAATTAACGTTAGCTACAGTAAACAGATTTAGTGCCATCTTATTAAACATAATAATGAATGTGTAGCCAAGGAATAACGCCACACCTACTATTTATTGTAATCAAAAGAGAATTGTCAAGATCGTAAAACGGAGAAAACCAAAAGAGAGTAGAAAAAGAATGAAAAGAGGTATATGTAGTTCAATTTTCAAAGAAATTAACATCAGATCAATTCCCAAGTTTAAAAGTTACCTTTTCTAAAAAGTTCACATACTACATTGCCATTGGAATAAACAAGTACCAAGAAGCCCTTGGCTAAATACAGTTCTATAACTCATTCATGTTATAATAAAACCAAGGCATTTCCAATATACATTCTAGAAAAAAAACTTTGAATAACTTTGCTTTACAAAAAAAGCACTTAAGACTTCTTGCAATAACTCAGAAACTGCATTTGCATGCTAAAAGAATGAAGTAAGAGTATTTAAATTAAATTAATTTCTCCTACAAGGTATTTTCTGGAGTCTCCAAGCTCACCCATGAAAGCTGACTGCCTATATGTCTCTTCCTAACTAAAGGCTTTATAGCACTGACAGTATAATTCTAGATTCCTGCTCCCTTCCCCCAAAAGTAGAGACTTCAGTGAGGACAATGGTGATGGTTTATCTAAGTAACTCTAAAAATATTCCCCCAAACCATACGAAAAAACAAGAAAGGAAAAGGAAATTCTACACAAAACCATGCTTTCAGCACAGCCTTGAAGACAAAGAATGCTGATACTGCAAAACAACTGTGAGTGAAAACAGAAAAATCACCAAATCCTAGCACTTGATCTCTCAGGCTGTCACTCCATCCCTACCTGAACACAGGCTTTGAAGCAAGGAGGCTAGCAAAGGAGTGCCAGGGTTATTTGCAAGAACAATGAAAACTATGAAACCCCCCCAAAACCTGAATATACTGGAAAAGTGTCAGAGCAGATCAGAACACTGACGCTAGGTAAGAAAGTTCAAAGTTCTGGTGATCTAAAGGAACAGGTGCCATTTAAGGCACTAGCTGCCACATAAAGGGGCACAACTTTGAAAACACACAGCTTCTGGGGGAGAAAACGGGCAAAAGGAAGGGAAGAGTGCCCTTTCGCAACTGAATAGCAAAGGGAAAAAGAAAACGGGTAAAATTTAGGGTCTTGCAAGACCAAAAAGAATTATCAACTTGGAAGTCTCACAACCCTTCTCCAGCCACTAAAACCAAAACCACACACCAGGACTGTTCTATACTGACAGAAGAAGCACCAGTAAACCAGGAATACCATAAGACACCCCAATACCATACAGATGAACAAAAGAAAAGTGAAATCCAGAAAATCAGGAACCTGAATTTGACACATATCAACTGAGGAAAAACCCCTGCCAAAAACAACGTCCAACAACCTCAACAACAAAGCAGAAAAAAAGGTAAGTCAATACTCCAAATAGAATTAAAGATATTCAGACAAGCATTTAAGGATATGCAAACCACTTTGAATCAGAAATTCAAAAACTAAAAACAAAAATGGACAAAATACAAAGAGAAATTGTAAAAGGTGAATGAATCCAAAAAAGAAATGGAAAAAATAAAATCATTACAGAAATGCAGAATAAATTACAAGGCATCCAAGAGAATTGACTCAAATGAAAATAAGCTACCATAGTCTACCACAAGAGTTATGAGCCACATCCATCCACATTTGGTGTTATTTTTTCATCTGATTTCAGTAACTGTCTATCCACCACTTCATAATCACTCACAAGCCACAACCCCTCCAACACTCACATAAGGAAACTTCTTATCTTTTTCACAGTAAAGTGCCATATTTACTATGTATTAAACATTCAACATGTCTAAAACTATGCTGTTACTTTAAATATATTAGGTCCCTCTTTTTAATGTGTCACTGACAAAGCTTTTGAATATTATTCCCCTAACTCCCATGAACCCCGTGCTTTTTATTGCAGGACTTTGCACAGCATTAGATTTTTAGGAAGATGTGTACTGTGTCATAGCAGAACTGACTGCAGAAGTGTATGTGTGGATTACTATTCAGGCATATATTTCTTACCTCTGCTGAAAAAGGCAGACAATGACATATAGCAATGAGCACACCTAGCACCCAGATCTCAGATTCTAAATGTCATCTTCCAATAAAAGGAGTCAGGGCTCTTTGGAAAAGAGGATAATTCCAGAGCTGGGACAGGTAAAATATAAATGAGCCTAGAGTTTCCTGTAGTACCAGAAAGTAGGGAAGTTTTGAAAAAAAGACAAAGATATGTCAAAAGGACACAAGAGTCAAACAGGAGCGTCTTTCAATGGTTAAAGCTGGATAATCTGAGCAATAAAATAAATAACGATAGCATCAAATTATAACCTACAAAATACCTTTGAATCTATACTGACATAAATAACTGAATAAATAAATGACAGAGAAATGACATCTCTTCAAAACAGAGGAATTTCAATTGGTAAATGAGAAAGGAACAAAAAAACTACAAAATTGCTATTAGGTAACTATTACAGTAATACAGGTATCCCCCACTTTTTGAAAGTTCACATTAAGCAACTTCACTCTTATGAAAGACCCACAATAGTATCTGTTTTCTAACTGAAAGAAATATGGAAAGGATTTTTGCTTTTAAGAAAAAAAGGCAAAAAGAGGGAGCGGGAAGGGAAGGGGCACAAATAGCATTCAGCTTTTATTTTGCAATGAGCCATTACAGAGGCAGCACACACCCTGAGCAGCACCACCAAGCTCCTTCCCTGAGAACTACACTCAGCACCTCAGTGTAATCTCAAACTGCCACAGCTTTGAATTCTGTTTGTGAGCGTCTGTGCTTTATCTCAATTTAGTGTGTGCATCCATTAACGTGATGTGTACTAAGGTATCAGAAAAGCCTAAAGAGGTTATTTTTTTAGTCAAAAACCTCAAAAATTTTCCATATAAATTAACGGTGATGGCTTCTTTACACCAGTTCAGCTTTTGGAAGGTTTTACAGGAACACTCTACTATCATATACTGGGGAAAATCTGGAATTGCTGCAGGTTAAGTTCCACCCATGAATGCTAAAAACAAGTGAAAGTTTGAGAAGAAACAGGAAATTAACAAACTCTCAAAGTACCTCCAAAATATTTATCATTTTCAAAGAGAAAAACTATGACTTTACAATGGAGAAACCAGCAGAGACCGCCTTAATTAAGTACTCAAGATTAACATCACCAGTAATAAGATACTGACATCATGTACCCCTGATATAAAACGTATCTCTTGATATGCTACCATTACTTCAGTGGTGTTATTGCCAAAAATGTAAAATTCCAAATTAATCGTAAAAAAGCATCAGAGAAATCCAAACTGGAAGATATTCTACAAAATAATGACCAGTACTCCTCAAAAGCATCCAGGTCAAAAGAACAAGAAAAGAATGAATGAATATCACAGATGTGAGGACACTATACAATAATAAATGCAATGTGGGATCCGGGGCTGGATCCTAGAACCAAAAAAAAAGGTCATTAGGAAAAAAACTGATGAAGCGCAAATAAGATACTCAGTTTACAGTATGTTAATATTAATTTCCTGGTTTTATTATACCACAGTGGTCCAACATTGGGGAACAATCTATACTATTTTTGCAACTTTTGTCTAACACTATTCCGCAATCCCATTTTTTTAAGTGAAGTATAAAAAAAAGGAATCCCCACAAAATGATTAGTCTACTTTTTACAAAAATTTACTAAGTTATGGTAATTCCCATGGCAATTCAAAATTCATCAATGACATCGCATCATTTTGTCCCAACATTAATAACCAACTCATTATACTGAAAGAACAGATCAATGCTGCAATGTGATTATTTCCTGAGACGTAAACTGCAGAAGGATATGTAAATTTGATACCGTTTTATAAAGCTTTAAAACATGAAAAACACTATATGTTGTTTAGCAATATATATGGATACATGGCCTTAAAAAAAAAAAAATGAATGGGAAAGGTAAATCCTTATTTAAGACAATGATTACCTCTGCAGAAAAAAGGGCAACAGGATTTTTTTTTAAAGATTTTATTTATTCATTCAAGACACAGAGATACAGAGATAGAGAGAGAGCACGAGCAGGGGGAGAGGCAGAGGGAGAAGCAGGCTCCCTGCTGAGCCAGGAGCGGGACGTGGGGCTCGATCCCAGGACCCTGGGATCATGACCTGAACTGAAGGCAGACGCTTAACGACTGAGCCACCCAGGGGCCCCAAAAGGGCAACAGGATTGAGAAAGATCCATTATATTCATCCTGCTAGTATTCATTACATTATTCACTCTAATTTTTGTATGCCAGTTATGTTTCATAATTTTTAGCCACTACTGAGAAGCACGGACATTTTTAGCTATCTGGGGCAACAATCTTCTGCTTTGTTTTTAAAAAAGTTTTCATTGTTGTGGGGGTTTGTTTTGTTTAATAAGACAATCTTACTAAGAATACCGTATTTGAAATTTTTCATTTCTGTTTTCCAAACCAAACAATGAAAACTTTAAGATCACCTTAAAATAGGGTCCTCTGCCTTAGAACAGACATATCCTTTGGCTTTTTTTATAGATATATATACAAATCCTCCCTGTTTCGTGATCACTTCATACCTTCATTTCCACAGCCAAATCCGAAGGCCTTGTCATCACCAGGAAGTCTCCCACTTCTGGCTACACCTCTTTATCCTTCCAGGCACTCTCTCATCCAGTACACTCATCCCCTCAAGCCTGCTCTTCCTCCTGTGTTCCTATTTCAGTAAACTACCCATTCACTCCCTCAGTTGTCCAAGCCATAAACCTAGTCATCACTCTTAACTTTCTCTTTCACCTTCCATATGCCCTCCATCCTGAATCCTTTCATTCTACCTCCTATATATCTCTCAAATACCTATTTCTTCCATCCTCATCCTACACTGTAGTCCAAGCCACCATACCTCTTTTAACTAATTTGTTGTAACACCCTCCTAATTATTCTTCCTGCCTACCACTTTTAACTCTCTCCAAAGAATTCTCCACAGTGCAATCAGTATTATCTTTTTAATTAATTTCCTCCCAGGCTTAGACACTTCGATTTTCCCTAGAATAAAGTTCAAATTCCTTAAGACAGCTTATAAGGGCTCTTCAAAATCTGGCTCTGATTTTTGTCTTCAGCCTCATCTTTCACTACTCCTATGGTACCTGCCCTCTCTTACACTGCCTGATCCATCCATACTGTACTGTTTCTCCAAGCAATCCAAACTCTCTAAGTATTATCTCCTGTCCTTAACACAGGTCTGGTAAACTACCCACCCTCTTCACAAGGTTAAGTCCTCTTGAGGCTTTAACCTAAACAAAAGGTATCACTTCTCTGGGATAAATTTTCCTGGCCTCCCTGAAACTGGGTTAATCACCCCTTCTAAATGCTCCTACAGCACTCTGCATGGTACACATCAAGCATGTAGCAAAGTGGATGATAAACACATATATGTCCATACTCCCATTTGACTATGAAAGCCAAGCCTGTTCACTGTATTCCTCACTACCAAGGCCAATGGACTGAATTAATAAGATACTAAAGACCAAACTGTGAAATAAATTGCCAAAGTAACACAATACTTACAAAGATAACTCTTGGCCCAGGTGCACAATATTCTTTCCACTATACTTTGTGGCACTTAATTTTATGTTCATAAACAATTCAATGTTAAATAGGTATAAGGCATGTAACACAGAGTTTAAAAGGATCTAGATATCATCTCATTTTATAATTAAAGAGATGCCCAGAAAGGTTATTACCTGCTGAAGAACAAAACACTATTAAACAGCAATGCCAACATTAGGTATTTTGATGTTCTTTAATTACATACTTTAATCTCAAGGAATTAAGTTTTTAAAATTTTAAAACTGAAAAACTTTAAAGCTTTTCATTTCTTCTAGGATAGCAATGTTATTAAAAATAGAACAAATGAATCACCAATTCACTTAAAAGTTTCCACAAAATTACCTACGTTATAACAAACATAAGAATATTTAATTATGTTGTAAGAGTAATAAAGATAATACTGAGTCATTATTATAATTATATATTATAAGCAACACATGGGTATCAACTGTGTTCAAGGCACTGTGGAACACATTCACTAAATATACAAAGAGATACAAAACAGGATTCCTAACTCCCAAGAAGCATATAATATGTTTAGGAAAAGAAGAACCAAGCATTTTAGAATTAAATAGAAAAATTAGGTAAAAGGAATCACTTAAATTATTAACACTTTCAAAGGAAAAGGAGTTTCAGGAATGTAAAGAGAAATCTATTGCCTGAGAAATCAGCATAAACTCAAAATTTCTCAGGTTGGTCAGCTGCCAGGGCTCTAAAACAATGTGAGTTCGCTATCAAGGAGCATACCAACTGCCCAGTTCTTGGTTTCTAAATAGTCTTACCGAACAAGAGAAACCAGAACTCCTTGTAGAAATGGCTGATTCTAGGACAGCAGCAGGAAAAGCAGATGATGAGCCTGGAATATCTTGTCCCAAAAGTAAGGAAGTGCTCCAAACATGATAGAAACATGTCAAAACCATCAATAAGTTGAAGGATTTCTCACTGACCAAACTGGAGTTAACTTGGAACGTCAAAATGAATACTGATAGTAATCAAGTATAATCCTGCTTAATAAAAAAGAATCTATGAATTTATATTGATATTAAGTAAGCAAATGAGAAGTAAAAGCTCTTCTTTACAATGTATTACCAAATATTAAATGCAAAAGAATAGCTAGACAAACACCATTTTGGAACCACTGTATAATAATGGACTCAGGCAAGAATCAGCAATGAATGCTAAAACGATTATGTGAACATTTCTGGGAGGACAGAGTATTTACACAGTCTGAAAGTGCCTCCCCACAGATTATTCAGTAATAACAATAAGGACAATGATAACTTTTATATGGAGAAAACTGGCAGGCAAACCTTAACTAAGTAATCCAAGTAAACATCACCAACAAAGGGTCAAACTGACATCATATTGCCAACTGATGTGATGCATTGAGGGGTATATCATCACGTATTTGGTTGTCCTGCCAGAAATGCATAACCTGAATCTAACAACAATGAAGCAATATGACAAACCAAAACTGATGGACATCCTACAAAACAAAGGGCCTGTACTATTAATGTCAGGAAAAAGAAAAAAAGTTGAAGGACTGTTTCAGATAAAGGAGACAGAAGACAGGAAAACTAAAATGTAACAAATAATATTGTATTAGAAAAAATGCTACTAAAGGATATTATTGGCACAACTGAAGAAATTTCAACATAAACTATATACTAAATCACAGTATCAATATTAAGTTCCTTGAATCCATCATACCGTGGTTATGTAAGAACATGTCTTTGTTCTTAGGCGATACCAACTGAAGCATTGAAGGGTTAAGGATCATAATGTGTGCAATATACTCTCAAATGGTCCAATAATAAAAGTAATCATAATAGGAAGAGGAAGAAAAGGGAAAAGAGGGGGAGAAAAGTAGGAAGAAGGAAAAAGAGACCAATAGTGAATTCTGCTATTACAATAAATGTTATTAAGTTCAATAA
Source organism: Leptonychotes weddellii (assembly GCF_054177405.1). Taxonomy (NCBI): domain Eukaryota; kingdom Metazoa; phylum Chordata; class Mammalia; order Carnivora; family Phocidae; genus Leptonychotes; species Leptonychotes weddellii. The sequence continues at coordinate 111,355,111 of NC_138377.1, forward strand.
CATTATATAATATGCTTAATATGTGGTTTCATTGTTAGCAAAGTACACAGTGCATTAATGCAGCATTTCCATCTATTCCTGGAATGTTTTGCCTCAAACAATTTGCCTCTGATTTTAACTGAATAAACTTGCATCTTTGGCATACTCCAGAAGATGTAATCAAGGAGCTTCAAACTATAAATAAAACAAAATAGTAATATCTATTTTCAGACTTTGGGGCCACTCTGCAAATACAAAAAAAGATAAAGCAATTGTGCTAAACATTAACAATTAGCGTATCTAGGTGACCAGTATATGAGAGTTCACTGTATTTTCCTATAACTTTTCTGTAAGTTTTTTCCAAAAACAAAACAAAACAAAAAAACCTGTCAATGCCGAAATGTTACTTTGGGGAACAGAGTCATTTGTGAAAAACAAAATCTTAACTCCCAGATTCTTTTCTCCTTTTCCCTTCATAATCCATGTCAAATTAAGTTCAACACCATTACGAAAAAGATTTTCAGCATTAAGATAAGCATTTTGCTAAAGTAGTCCCCAAATCTTTAAAAAGCCCATTTGCAAGTCAGCTGTGCAAAATGTTGAATGATTTTCACTATTACAAATAGTGGATAAGTTCCTAATGTTTGGCACAAAAGCTCTTTGATAAATCTTCATTAGCAATACAATTGAATTAATATTGTATTTCACATATACTGTGTTAAATTGCACACCCTCCTAGCGTGGATAAGCTGAAGAGAGGGAATGTTGGTTAATAAGGAACAACCAGGAACTAATTATAATTTCTAACACTATTTTTACTAGGCTATGCATTTCAAACTGGAAATATAGCCCTCAGACAAGATGGCCACTCACTCCCCAGAAAGAAGGCAAAATGGAATCTCAGGAAATGCCACTTGGGCTAAACAGCTCTGACATTCCTGCCCTGACCCAGAATGCTGATGACATGTTAATATGTACAGAAAATGCCTAAAACAGTATTTTATAGTCTGAAAAGTACCTTTATAATTTTTAAAGTCTGATTTGGTTTGGGTATTTTAGTTGATTAGGACATCTTCCATTCAACATTTACTGAGCATTCACTATGCACCATAATAGATTGGTAGGTACTAAGCATACACAAAGAACACAATAATCTGGACGCCTGGGTGGCTCAGTCGTTAAGCACCTGCCTTCGGCTCAGGTCATGATCCCAGGGTCCTGGGATCGAGCCCCGCATCGGGCTCCCTGCTCTGCGGGAAGCCTGTTTGTCCCTCTCCCACTCCCCCTGCTTGTGTTCCTTCTCTCGCTGTGTCTCTGTCAAATAAATAAATAAAATCTTAAAAAAAAAAGAACACAATAGTCTTTGACACAGGAACTCTGAGTAGCTGAAGAAAATGACATCAACTACAATCCCTTAAATATTCTAAAAAGGAAATTACTCTTCAAATAGGGTCTGTATCAAGAGCAAGGGAGACAAATTTTGTCTAGAGACTAAAATTGGTATCATACATGACACCTGAGCTACAACTTAAAGGTAAGAGCATTCCAATCTCTGGCAAAAACATGAACAAAGATACAAAAGCACTAATTCAAGTATTTCTGTCTTCCGCCTGTCAGGGTTAATACCTGGGGAGACAGTTATCAACAAGATAGACAAGGCCTCTGCCTTCATGGAGTTTACATTCAGGTAATGGGAAAAGACAATAAATAAGCTATAACTAAAGAAATAACATGTGTACAAATTATACTGTCTTGAAGGAGACAAGATGCACAAGAGAGTAACTAACGAGGTCTAACATTAAAAGTATGGCCTGAGTGACAAAGTGAGATCTGGGTCAAGTTCCAAAAGATTAGGTCAACCAGCCTTATGAAGAGCATCTCAACCAGGCAGTGCAAAAAGTGCAAAAGACCCTAAAATAGGAAAGGACGCAGAAAGTTTAAAGAACAATAAGAGGACTGTGTGGTTGGCATACAATAAATGAGAAGAACAATGAGAAGCAGAAAGATTATTCAGGGCCATTCAGGCCATGGAAAGTAGTACAGACTTTATTTCAAGAGGAATGGGAAGTCACTGGAAGATTTTAGGCAGAGAAATAACATGATTTAGGATCTTAAAATGATCCCTAGGGCTGCTCTGTGAACTTCTGAGGAGCAAGAAAAGAACAAGCCCAGTTAGGAAGCTACTGCAGCAATTCATATGAGAGATAATGCCTTGAAATAAAGAGGTGGCAGTGAAGACTAAGAGTGGTAGGCTGGCTGAAGATAAATTCTGAAGGACAAGAGAATGTTCGGATGGATTGGATCTGAGAGAAAAGAAAAAGAATCCAGAGTGGTATCTTTAAGGTTTTGGCATGAGTACTCCCATTCATTGAGATGGAGAAGGGCCAGTGAGGACAGCAGAGTTTGGGGGTAGGAGAGAGGAAGAAGGTTGTGGGAGAGGAATAAATAGCTATACTTCAGTCATATGGCTAATATTATGTTTGAGATTCCAACTAGATTTCCAAGTGGATATCAAGCTCAGGAAAATTCTGGGCTAAAAAAATAAAAGTGGGAGCCATCAGCCTGAAAATACATGGCATTTTCAGGGAAGAGCAAACAGCTGGCCTTAACTGGGTCATAGAAACTGAAGGGTAATGGCTGACAATGAGCCTGAAGAGATCAGATAGAATCATATAAAGTGAACCATGACTAATAATGACAATAGCAGAAGCAACAGTGATAGTAATAGTAGGGGGAAAAAATTACTGTATTTTAGGTACCAAGCACTGTGCTAAAGGGTTTATAACATACATCTCATTTAATCCTCTCAACAACTCTATGAAAAAGATAATATTATAATCACTATTTTATACACCAAACTCAAGAAGATTGAGAAACTGCCAAAGAACACAAAGTGCTAGAGTGGGTATTCTAGCTTAGGCAATCTTGATTTTAGAGGCTAATTTCTTATCCCTTAAATTACTGCCTCTCTACTGATTTTATGTCTTCAAATATTTCCTTAAAAGAATGACATTTACATGTGAATTTTAGAAATATAATTCCAGGCTCCATGTAAAAGGTGAATTGCTAGGGGATAAGAGGTGAGATAAGCAAACATGGTATTAGTCAAGGCAAGAGCACCTTGTTTTACTAAGCCAATAGTTACAAGTTATTTTACCAGGTTAAATGAAGAGTTTCCCTTTGTTCCAACAGTCACAAATCATACCTCAAACTAATCCAAGTCAACATGTATAGCATGCTGCTTGTAACAAAAATAACCTGGTAAAAAGGTCCAGCTTATGCAGCATAAATTTACCACCCACTATCAAAACATTTCTCAAAACATACAACATTATTGGGGCGCCTGGGTGGCTCAGTTGGTTAAGCGACTGCCTTCGGCTCAGGTCATGATCCTGGAGTTCCGGGATGGAGTCCCACATCAGGCTCCCTGCTCAGCAGGGAGTCTGCTTCTCCCTCTGACCCTCCTCCGTCTCATGCTCTCTGTCTCTCATTGTCTCTCTCGCAAATAAAGTCTTAAAAAAAAAAAATTAAAAAAAAAAAACATACAACATTATTGATGGTTGAATTCTTTTTTAAATTCATAAAGTTTATATTTTTGTATAAGGAAGAAAATAAAATTAGTACTGACGCAAGACAACCATAAAGATGTGCCTTTGTTGATATTAGAAGTCTGATCAACTGTCTGTTTTTCACCCAGGTTAACAATTCCTCTGGCTTTCAGCATCAATAGTTATTAAACTGATGAAGTAAATTACCTGCTGTCATACACCAATGTTCAAATATTTGGTATTCTATCCACCTCACAAACCAGCTAATTTTTTCTTAACTCATAAGCTTGTGATTTCATTGATTACTAAAACAATTCAATATTAAATATTAAGTTTAGTAAACATCAATTAAGTTCAGTAAATACAATTATTCAAATCAGTAAATAACAAATATCTGTATAAAAATATAGTATTTATTAAACAAGTGTCAACACATATGCTATGCATGAGACTAATAAATGGGTTTATACTCTTTATTATAATAAACTGGGCACAGGGTCCATTACAGATTACACAGATAAAGCATACACAGACAAAATCATTTAGTTCCATACGCAGTAAAATGACATATAAAAGCTTAAAGATTACCCACTAAAGAAAAGCTGTTTTTAAAATATACCTATTCCAGATAGGCAATAAAAATATTTTTCTAACTTCAAATTTTAAATACTGTATGTTGAAGACAACTCCCACAGATAATTCCTAAAAGACCTATTTCACTGAGGAGTAGGGAAAATACTTACATTTAACTCTAATTTTTTCTTTTTTAAATATTTGGAGAGACTGTTGGACGTTACAATCAATGACTGCAGATCAAAAACCTGATATAGCTAAATAAACATTTTATGTATATATATTGTGACAATGAATTTAAAGCGCTGGGATTTTTACACCCAAAAAAATATATGAGCATTCTCCTGTATTTATACATTATAAGAAGTCCTTTTGGTCACAGACACTAAACATTCAGGTACTGGCAGAGTACATATATAGTCTTCACAGGAAATAAGGGAATGTTTAGAGGAATGGATATACGGAGGAAGGGATAAAGGGAGATCAGGCAATATGCATTTTTGTACATTAGCCTGTGCTAGGAACTCTCACACCCATTATTTCATTTAACAGTAACAATTCCATGGGGCAGGTAGTATAATTCCTTCCCATTTTATAGATGTCTCATAACTTCGTAAGTGGCAGAGCTGGGATCTGAACCAAGATGCGATGACAAAGTCTTACAAACACAGCAGGACCTGTCAAAGTGTTCTTTTGCAGGAGATTATCTAACTGGAAGATTGATTTGATTTTCCATATTTACACCTCTCTTATTACTTAAACATTAGAAGGCACTCACTTCTCAATTTACGAAGAATGTTCACAGATTTTCTTTCTAATCTGGAAAAAAGCAATACTGATCATTTTGAACCCACAAAGCAGTATTTTCATTGCTCTATCACTAGTAAAAAAAAACTTCAGCTAGACTTTGTAGCATTCATATGTACCAGGAGCATGTCTCCATAAAAGAAAAAAAAAAAGGAATATGGTGTGATTCAAAGGCAAAATATATGAAACTGGAAATACCCACAGAAAATTCAAGACCATCATCATTGTATGTTAGGCTAAATTTCCTCTGCCAGACTTATAAGCAGCAAAGGGGGGGGGGAAGGTAGCTTTCCAAAACTTGACTGACAAGCATGTTATTTCCCTAAGAAAACAAACTGGCTTACAGTTTCCTCCTCCTAAATCTGAGCAAAAATCTACTGAAACATTTAAGTTTGAAATATTTCAAACTTCAAAATCATGTTCTAATAAAAAACACTTCCATAATTACTTAACCAACCTCAAAATACACTGATATTTCTCTCTTGGTAACCAATTAATGAGTGACATTGCTATTGCTTGAATATTAATAAAATTAATATTAACCTGTATTACATTCTAAAAGAAAAATACAAAGCTATAATGCAATTGCTTTGAAAAACAAAACATCACCACTTGAAACAACTCAATATATATTTCAAGATTATTTCTGGTTGCATTTACAAAAAACAATCTTTGACACACATACCAATTAAAGAAACATAGAAACTCTAAGAATTTGGAAGGAAATTATTCTCAAACCATAATTCAACACAGTGACATTACAATTATTATTTCTGCGCCCCTAGGAGCTACTTTCCTTCCACTGAACACCCCCTACATTTCATTCCCTCAACATTTTAAACTTTTGCTGGGAAGTAATTTAAAGAGTTAAACATAATTTTATCAACTTTGTTCTGATATGAATAACCATGGTTCTATATATAACAATAATGTGCATTAAATGAAATAGATATGCAAATAATTATGTTTAGAAAAGTCATTATTACTTCACCATCGCTGTTTTAACAAGTAAGTTTCTATTGGAAGCACTCTTCCAACAGAACTGTTAAAGACTGGGTCTGCAAAGTAAATCACTAGCTTTAGCTCTTCACATGTTTTATTATAACACTATTACCACAACTTTTTACAATGCTCACGAGAATTAAAAGTGATTCCAGAATCAATTAGTGCATCATCATATAGAAGTAATCTCACTATTCTGGAGGACACATGTGTTCCTTATGTTTGTTATAAAGTCTAACTAAAACTGGCATCCACTTTAATGAAAACACTTTTAACTTTTCTCCTAAAACAAAAGCTGCCATTCATAGGAAAAATAAGAGTAAAGACTGAACCCTCCAAAAATATACCAGAAAAAAAAAAAAAACCCAAAACAAAAATGTACATACAAAAGCCATAATAGCACAACATAGGTATTTTATCCTCACCTTATAAATTCATATTAAAGTAAGTGCCATTTTTGTGTTTAAAAAAAATTTTTTTTAAAGCTATTTTGTTTACCTTTTCCACAGACTGTTCAAGTACTGCCAAGGTAACAGATTTTAAAACTGACAACTGGAGTACTTGGCAGTTGCCAAAACAACACAGCTGGATTCTTAAAGGGAAAGTACTCTTGTGTAATGTACACCTCATTACGGCTTTGGAGAACCTTCTCTTCATATAGTAAAAGATGATACAAGACACAGGGGAAACATGCTGTGTTAAAAAAAAACTTGAAAAATTTTAGACATGTGTTTAAAAATACTTATACCATTGTTAACACATCACAGCAGGCCTAATAGCACACTAATTGCAATACCAATCTTGTAAACTAAAATGCAGGTCAACACTATGCTGCACTTCTTTAATCTACACACGGTTTCCCTACTGGACCATGACCGGGGGCTCGCTTCGTAGCCCAGAAATCGTACTTCAAGTCTGAAGAACATTTTTATAGTTACATTTTCACGGCGGGGGGGGGGGGGAATTGTTTTTCTAATTCAGGGATGCTCACCTCCTTGAAACTTGTTTGCACTGTCTCACCTACCAATTTAATCCTCGCGGTTCAAAGATAGAGGATATCGAACTAAATGGCAAAGTTTGTACCTCATAAAACCTTCCCTGAGAGCCGGGATCCACCGGGATGTCAGGGCAGCTAGCTGTTCCCTCTGCAGCCCCTCCTTCCCCGCGACGTCTCCCTGCACCGGAGGGCGTCCGCACCCCGCAGGTGCCCCCAGCCCGGGCCACCTCCCGGCCCACCCCAAATACCGACCCGGCCACTGACATCTCCACACACGCGCCGAGAGTTCGGACCTGAATGTTCCGCCCGCTTCGACCAACCTTCTCCCAAAGCAGAAGTGGGGGAACTTCTTCAAGTCCAACCACCGCGCAGAGCACCCCCGGCACGAGGGGTCAATCCTTTAGGGAGACCCGGGCGCGGAGAGCAGGAGGCAGGAAAGGGCCTTCGGGCGCTCCGCCCCGGAGAGGCTCCGGGCCCCCAGGGAACTCCCTCAACTTTCAAGGAGGCGTCGTCCACCACCGCCCCCCAGCCCCAAACGCGGTGCGCGCCCGGGGAGGCTCCTCGCGCGGAGCCCGCACGGCGAGCCTCCCTCCGCCAGCCCGCGACACCGGTCAGACCCCGGGCCCGCCCTCGGGGCACCCCGCCCCCACCACCGCGGGCGCCTCGCCCCTCAGCGCCAACCCCGCGCGACCACCCCGCGCCGCCTCCCCGCACCCCACCCGCCCCGTCGCCGCGCGCCTGGGACTCCGGCCCCCTGCCAGCAGGACGCCGCCCTGCCCTGCCGTCCCCGGAGCCCCGCGGGCGCCCCTCGGCCGCGCCGCCCCCCGCCCCAGCGACCCCAGCCCCTACCCGGCCCCCTCGCCGAGACGCCGCCCCCTCTGGCACCGTCGACCCCGCGGACCGGACCCCGCGGACCGAACCCCGCCGACGCGGCCCTCACCGTGTCTCCGGCGCAGCTGGCGAGCGCACACACGCTGCAGCCCGGGCCAGCCACCAGCGCTCCGCGCCGCCCGGAGCCGCCTCCTTCAGCCCGGGACTCGCCGGGACATCCGCGCACGGATCCCCACACCGGGGCTATTTTTAGGAGACAGGCCCCGGCCAGACCGGAACTCGTTCCTGCCGCCGCGCGTGCGCACTACGGCTTCGGTCCTCGGTGTCCCTCCGCCAGCCTCGCCTTTCCCTCCCTTCCACTCGGCTCCTTCTCTCTCTTTTGCTTTGAGGTTTCTGTTCAGAGCTGGCTTATCCTTTCGGTGGGTCCTAAAGTACTTGGGATGGGAAAGACGAAGATGCGGGCAAAGAGAGTCACAGTGGAAACAAACGCTACTCCACAAGGACGCGAGGGGCGGACTATGTTTTTCCGGGTGGGTGAGACGGATCACCCGGCACAGGAAGGAGATGACGGCGGTTTGGCGCCGCGGCTACAGGCTGGAGCTCCCTTCCCTCTGAAGGACCGTGTTCTCCTGGAAGGGATACTGGTCACTTGATGAGGGCCTAGGCGCCTCCCAGGGCGGGGCGGCCCGGCGGCGTCGCGCCCTGCAGCCCCAGCCTCCCCCTGCCGCCTCCTCCCTGACCAGCCCGCTGGGGCCGGGACCGGGAGCGGCTTTAGTGACGCGGCGCGTGGCAAATCGCCGCGCGTGGCCGCCGGCTCCAGCCAACCGGGGGCCCGGGGGGGCGGGGCCCGGGGGCGGGGCTGGGGCTCCGGGGCGCGAGTTCGACAGACGCCCCGAGTCCGGTGCCAGGCGGAGTCCTTCGGGCCGGCCCAGACACCTCCTGCCGAGCTCTTGGGGCCGCGGCCAGCCTCCTTCTCCCCGCACCCCCGCCCTCAGACCACACCGGGCCTCCCCCCCCCCCCCGCCCAGCCGCAGACCTCTGCTCGCCACGCACGCGCCCACGCCCTCATTGTGGTCAGGGCCGCACCTGTGCTCGCGACTGGGCCGCAGCCCGGTCACCCTCACTGAGCAAGCACAATGGGACTCCGGTCCCTGGCGCGCCCCGGCGGCTCGGACCGGGCCGGGAGAGAGTAGGACTTGCAGGGGCCTGGAGTGGGCAACCCCTTTCAGCCTGGCGAGCCGAGCGCCCTACGTCCCGGGGGAGACACAACCTCCTACTCTGCAGTATTCATAATAGCGAATTACTAATAGGCATAGCTATAGTATGCCTTGAGCGCCAAACTATGTGCGGAACATTTTGCACGTGTTAGCTCGTGTATTCCTTACAACACCCCCCATGAAGTAGATTCAGTTTCTATTCCCATTTTACAGAAGAGGAAAGGGAAGCTGAGCGCTAAAGCGACCCTTTGAGGTCACAGTTTAAGAGGAGAGAGCACTGAGGATTTGAACTCCCAACCACCCTGCATACTGTCTTTTCTGAGAGAGGTGCAAAGGAGACGTGCTTGGGACTGCCCTTCTGTTTTGTGGGGTTATTGGTTTTGTTGACGAAGGTCATCAGGAGGTGAGCCATTGTTGGTCCTTGCATCCTGAAGCCTGCTGACCTCTGAAGAGTTTCTACAGCCACACTGCCTACATCTGCACCTAGAGGTGCCTATGCAATGAACAGAAAGCCAAATGGTTATTTTCATTGGAAGATGAGAAACTCAGTACCGCAGCACTCTGAAACAAAGTGATTGGGGTGGGTGAGCCGATGAGCAGACGCTGGGCAAACGAATTGGGAAGTTACAAAGGAAGCTGGAGGCTCGCGGGCTTCCTCTCTTAAGGACGGGGCAAGGTACTGGGGAGAACCCAACACAAAAGCAGCACACAGACACTGGAAAATAAACCTTGAGTTCTGCTCAGAGCCCCATAGTAACAGTTTTCAGAAGAGCCAGCAGCAAGAACTATAGGCAAGTTTTGAAAACACATTAAAACTTGGTGTAAATCAGCGAGTCACATGGAAATACATTAGCAAAGCATAATCACTATTATTTGCAATCAAAATAACCAATTTTAGGAAATCGTCGCAGCTTCTATTCAGGTCTCAAAAGCATGTGTCTGAAGTTCAATGTCTTCAGCAACTTCCAGTGCTCACCTTGGCATAGACCATGTGCAAAACACTTGTGTGTGTCACTGGCTTGGAGGAAACTTCTGAGAAGCATCATCTTTCAGTCCTCCAACTCTTTCTGGCCTCCTTAACGCACTCAGGTATCCAGGTATGTCTGAATTGAAAGGACTCAGCATTGTAGTAGGCACTGTGATATGGAAGTGAGCAAGAGCCGCCTTTCCTTCAAAGGGGCCAGCAGGCCACGGGAGAGATACACCTTAAAACACAAGCCAGTCTGCTAATCACCAAGAGAGAGGTTTTTGAGGACACCAGAAAAGCACAGAAGATGAGTATCTAAGAAGGGAAGAAAATTACGGAGGGCTCCTTGGAGGAGGCAGTCCCGTAGTGAAACTACAAAGTGTCCGGAAGGATGAAAAAGGGGCTCTCTCATTATGTCTTGATCTGAAGAATAAAGCCCAAGCTCTCTTGGAGGCAGCGATCCCTGACCACCTGGCCAGCGTCGCCCCTCATCTCTTCCTGCCATTCAGAAATCTAAGAAGTTTCTCTCCACACACCAGGCTGTTTCTTCCTGTGAGCACGGTAAACCCTCTTTATAACCATTAAGTCTCCACTTAGGCATCATTTTCTCTAAGAGCGTTTCCGTAATATAGTGCCTAGTTGAAGTGCTTCTTTACGTATGTCTGCCTCCTCCCTTTTGGAGAATTAGCTCCTTGAAGACAAGAACTGTGATTCATTCTTTGTTGATCCAAAATGCCTAGCACAGTGCCTGGCGCATAATAGACAAGGAAGTAAAAGTTCCTTAAATATTTATGAGCAGGCTTTAGGCAGAAGGACTGCTGTATGCAATGAGTGTGGCTCAAGAGAGAAACCATGGCTAGTATATTGTGCCTGAAGCCTGGAGTCTGGATTAAGTGCTCAGGAGCAGTAGGAGATAAGGCTAGAAGACGGAGACGGTGCAGAGCCTTAGCAAATCCAGCTAGGCCATTTGGATTTCTTTCTGAAAGCAATGGGAAATACTGACAAATTTCAAATGGTGGAATAGTTTGACCTATTTGACATTTCCGAAGGATCACTTAGGGCAGTAGTTGGGAGCAGGTGAAAGAGAGCGAGACAGGAGGCAGGGTGACCAGTTAGCAGGCATGGCCACTGCTGTTAGAGCATCCCCTGCACACACTTCCCATCCCCAGAGATCTCCACAGCCTGTCCCCACACATGATGATGCCTTCCTGTGTGTCTCTGTCGAGGGAACACTTTGGCCCTAGGAGAGGGCTTGGGTCAGTAGACAAATACCCTAGCTTCTTCATGCCTCGGGAAGACAATTCCTAAGCATGTTCCCCAAAGTCTCTCAAGGGTTGGGGCGGGGGGATCACAGTGGATTGGGCCCCAGTTGTCCTCTGTGGTGACCCACTCAGCCACTTTTTGTTGTCTCTCCTCATCTCCCCTATCTCACATCCCCCTTCCCTCAGAGCCCTTGCCAGGATCACCTTCCAAATAAACAACCCATACCCAAATCCTTGTTTTGGGATCTGCTCTTCAGGAGACTCACTTAAGACAGACGGTAACTGAAGTAAGGAAGAAAGAGGACCTAAATGAAGATAGTTGCCTGACACTAAGGAGAGAGCAGGAACAAAGCAAAGGGAGAGCTGGAAGGTAGAATTGACCTGCTTGCTTTCACTGAATGTGGGGTTAGGGAAGGTAGAGGAGTCTCTGTTTGCCCCGAGGTTTCTGATTTGGGTCCCAGGTGGATAATAACAGCATCATTTAAGTGGGGAACACTACTGGAGGGGGCTGGACAAGACAGGAATGATGAGTTCCATTCCATTCATGTTGAAATTGAGATGCCTATGGGACAAAAGTGTCCTTAGCCTTGTGGGGTTGGAGAAAGATACAATTAGATGAGACTGGACAATGTAGGGAGGGCTTTCTGGAGGAGGAGAAATTTAAGCAGAATTTTGAAGTTGAAGTATATGAGCTGGTGGAAAAGAGAAATAGCTTATGGAGTGGAAGAATGATGAGAGGGATGGACAGTAAAAAGAATGGATTAATAGAAAAAAGTAAGTTTATCTCAACGAGGGAAACCTCAAAGAGTTTTTCATTCGTGAGCTGCTTAAAGAGAGGAACCATGCCATGTTCAGTCTTGTGTCCCTGACACTTACATGAAGTTAATATTTATTAAATATGGTGTGAACCAGGCAAAATGTCTCAATAAATATTTTTCATGAAGTCTTAGTCTCGCATGAGCAAAATTAAAAATGGAAGGTTTTTAGATGGCAAAGACATACGAAAAGATGCACAACATCACTCATCATCATGGAAATGCAAATCAAAACCCCAAAGAGATATCACCTTACATCTGTTTGGATGGCTAGAATCAAAAAGACAAGAAATAACAAGTGTTGGTGAAGACATGGAGAAAAAGGAATCCTGGTGCACTGCTGGTGGGAATGCAGATTGGCATAGCCACTGTGAGAAAGAATATGGAGTTTCCTCTAAAAATTAAAAATAAAAATACCATATGACAGTAATTCCACTGCTGGGTATTTACCCAAAGAAAATGGAAACACTAATGTGAAAAGATATATATGTACCCCTGTATTTATTGCAGCATTATTTACAATAGCCAGTATATGGAAACAACACAAGTGTCTGTCGATAGATGAATAGATAAAGAAGATGTGGGATATATATACAATGGAATATTACTCAGCCATAAAAAGAATGACATCTTGTCATCTGCAACAACAGGGATGGACCTAGAGGGTAATATGCCAAGTGAAATAAGTCAGAGAAAGACATATACCATATGATTTCACTTATGTGCAGAACCTAAAAAACAAAACAAATGAATAAACTAAGAAGCAGGGAACATAGAGAACAAACTGATGGTTGCCAGGGGGGAGGCAAGTGGGGGGATGGGCAAAATAGGTGAAGAGGAGTAGGAGGTACAGGCTTCCAGTTATGGAATGAGTAAGTCCTGAAGATGAAAGGTACAGCATAGGGAATATAGTCAACGATATTGTAATAGTGTTGTATGGTGACAGATGTATAGAGATATTGAATCACTATGTGGTATACCTGAAAGAAATGTAATATTCTGTGTCAACTATACTTGAATTTTTAGAGAGATATAAAACAAAATTGAAGGCTTTAAATGTGTTACCCCAAATTAGTGAATTCTCCAAATTCAACTTTATGTCTTTTTTAGAAATATCACATATAAAAACTACATCTTACTTGTAAAGTGACTTGCTTCACTTGTATATTTTACTTGTAAATCTGACATAGGATTTAATGACTTGTAAATATTTGAGAAAATCCAAATTCCACCTTTTAAATTAAACCCAAAGACAAAGATATAATCTAATTTGTACTGTACATCACAGGTTCTTTAGAGTTAAAATCATTAATGTATACGTGCGAAGAGTGAGACCTCTCGCACATTCTTTTTCTATTGCAAGGTCCATGATAAACATTCAGATCTAAATGCCATTTTCCAGGGGCGCCTGGGTGGCTCAGTCGGTTAAACGTCTGCCTTCGGCTCAAGTCATGATCTCGGGGTCCTGGAATTGAGTCCCGTGTCAGGCTCCCTGCTCAGCGGGAAGTCTGCTTCTCCCTCTCCCTCTACCCGCTCCCTGCTCATGCATGCTTCCAGCTTTCATTCTCTCTCTCTCAAATAAATAAAATCTTTAAAATAAATAAATGCCATTTTCCAGTAAAAAGGAACCAGAGGGCGCCTGGGTGGCTCAGTTGGTTAAGCAACTGCCTTCGGCTCAGGTCATGATCCTGGAGTCCCAGGATCGAGTCCCGCATCGGGCTCCCTGCTCAGCAGAGAGCCTGCTTCTCCCTCTAACCCTCCTCCCTCTCATGCTCTCTGTCTCTCATTCTCTCTCTCGCAAATAAATAAAATCTTAAAAAAAAAAAAAAAAAAAAAGGAACCAGAGCTCCTTGGAGAGATGGTTGATTCCAGGACTGGGAAAGGAAAACAAACTAGATAAACCAATGGTGCCAGAAAGCAAGGACTTGCTCAAAAAATGGTGGGGGCCTGTCAAAGAGACACAGGAGCTCACCTGAAAAAGCTGCCGATAGCAAAAGCTGGACCAATTTGAGCAAAAATAACGCCAGCATTGGACTATAACCTATAGAATAAAATAAATACCCATGAGCCCATACTGATAAAAATAATTGAATAAATAAATGAGGGGAAAAGTAGAGATCTTGCTTACAGTAGAATTCCCACACACACACAAAAAAATGCAGAAGGAATGGGAGCTATACATAAACCCCCTTCAGGCAAACACCATAGTTAACAATCTGTTGCAGGCAAGAACTATTAATAGATGCAAAAATTAGTGGGTAAAAGGATGATGAGAAACAGGACATTCACATAGTCTCAAAGTAATTCCCTACAAGACATTTATTAATTACATCAGGAAAATAGTAACTTCTCAATAGCGAAACCTGGCAGACACCACCTTAACCAAGTGACGGAGTAACAAAGTGTATGGACTTCATGGACCCCGTGATATGGTGCAATGAGAGGGGCATATCCCTTCTTTGGTGTTCCTGCCAAAAGGTTATAACCTGAATCTAATCATGAAAGAACATCAGACAAACACAAATTGAGGAACATTCTATAAAATAACTGACAGCTAAGTGCAAAATGGGATTCAGGATTGGATCCTGGTGCAGAAAAGAGACCGTAGTGAGAAAACTGGCAAAATCCAAATAAGGCCTGTAGTTAGTATGTTACATCAATGTTAATTTCCTGGTTTTAATAATTGCACTATCCTTACGTAAGTTAACACTGGAGGAAGCCGGGTGAATGCTCTGTATGATGTTTGCAACTTTTGGTAAGTCTAAAATCATTTTAAGATAAAAATTTTTTAGGTGATAGAATATTTTAGTGTCCTATAATTTACTCAACTCCACGATAATAACTATCATATGGAATTCATATAACTGGTAGAAAACATTTTTACAATATCTCACAATAGTAGGCTCAACTTCAAACTGGCCAACATTAAAACTATTGGTCAAATGTTGATGTATGTTTTGAGATGATCATTGTTCTGAATTAAGAGGGAAAAACACAGAAGATAAAATGTTTCCAGTTACTACACAAAGCAATAAGGTCCATGGCTGCCATGTGGCTGTTCCTAAATATCAAAATGTAAAACACACCCACCCACGCACACATGCGCGCGTGCGCACGCACACACATGTTTAACTTCTAACATTGCCTATTACATCTTTTTCAGGCCTTAAAAATGTTGTTTTCACTTTTCTTGTTTGAATATCATGTGGGCTTTTATTCTTGAATGCCTGATGATGAAAAGGATGAATTCAGGTTCTCAAAGAAGGGGATAAAAGAACTTTCCTTTGCTCGCAATTTGTATTCTTATGTGTCAAAGTCTACATAAAGATTAAATAAACTTTAAAAATGTGAGAAATTGAATCTTTGACAGCTGGATGTTTTATGCAATTGAACTTCAAATAAGTCTTTCGATTTCTATTATATGTTGTCATTTTGTTATATTGTATTTTTTTCTTCCGCACAGAGTTTATTCAGACTTTGTGATTCTCTCCACAACCAACAATACATTCACATGTCAATTATAGTCATTCCAAACTTTGAGTTTATTCTGTTCACTTTCTACATTCCATCCAAAGAGGAGGTGCATTTCACTACCCTCCCCAGTATTCCATTCACATCTACCCCATGCATATGGGATCATGATCTCTCTCTATTGTCCGCTTTGCTTGTGCAGTTTTGTCATAGATGTTTCTTCTAAAGGCTGGAACTGTCCTAGTTCCCCCTAGTAATTTCTTTCAATATGCATCCCAAGTATTACCAGGCTCTACCATTTCTAATAGGATGTCCATTTAGATCTGTTCTAGACCTATATATCCCTCAAGATCTCATAGAAAAGTCAGTTCTCTCTGTGGTGGCCACAATATACAAATCATTCCCAAATTGCAACTTAAAATCTAGCAAGGATTTTTATTCATCAGAACTTTAGAAGACTGAGACAAATCTGGGAGTCACTGAAAAAGTAAGACCACACATTTTAGAGTCAAAATGTCCTTTGTTTAAATCACGCCTTTGCCATTTCCCAGGCATGTAACTTCGGGCAAGTTTCTCAACCTCTCCAAACCTTGATTTCTGCACATGCAGGATGATAACAATTCTTACTAAAGGTTATTTTGAGGATCGAGTAATTTACATAAAGCACTCACATAAGCACCTGCATGTACCCACATCAGTAGTAACTACACGTGTGGTTGCTCACTGATGCATTCCACAAACTTTTCCTGAGCTCTTACAGGGTGCCAGGCACCCTGCTAAGCCCTGGGACTATAGAGACGATCCATGTTCCCATGAAGTTTCTAGTCAGACAATAAAAAATATATAAACAAAAATATATATTTTATATAATATATATAATACATAAAAAATATATAAACAAGAAAATGTCAGAGAATGATGTTATAAGGACCATGACAAAAATAACACAAGACCATGCACTAGAGTAAAGGAGTGGATACCTTAGCTAGGGGTTCAGGGAAGGCATCTCTGAAGCAGTGGCACAGAAGCTGGGTGACAAAGTTGCCAAATGAATGAAGACCTGGGGAAGAGTGTCTCAGACAGAAAGAAAGAATAAAGTCCCCCAAAATGGGACTGAGCTTATTTCGTCCGAAGAACAGAAAGAGGGCAATTATGGCTGGAGCAAGTTTGGGGGCTCAGGGTGGTTTGTAAGCCATTGGTGCATTGTGTTATCTAGATAAAAAAAATAATAATAAAAGAGCAATAAATTAAATTGCCAGCACGTTGGCACAAATTATTCCCTTCCCGTTCAAAAGGTGCAAGAGAGGCAACTGTCTGTCAGAATGTTAGTCAGCAGTTTTTAGCTGCAAATGAAAGGGACCCAAGTCAAATCAATTTAAGCCAAAAATTAAAAGAGGAAGAATTTTGTTGGCTTGTTTGACCGAAAGATTCAGGAGTATTTCCATCTCCAGCATTGCTGGATGGGAAGCTAAAAATTACATATCCATTCTCTCTCTCTCCTCATTTACTCTGTTCTGTGCCCAAAATGCATGCGTTGACACTTAATCCCCAGTGTGATGGTATTAGGAGGTGGGTGGGGCCTTTGGGAGGTAATAAGTTATTGAGGGTGGGGCCCTCATGAATGAGATTAGGGCCATTGTGAAAGAGGACTCCCTTGCTCCTTTAGCCATGCAAGGATACAGTGAATCCAGCAGCCTATGAACTAGGAAATGGGCTCTCACCAAACACTGAATCTGTCCAGACATTTATGTTGGACTTTCCAGTCTCCTGAACTGTGAGAAATAAATTTGTTATTTATAAGCCACCCAGTCCATGAAATTTTTCTATGTCAGCCTGAACAAACTAAGACAATTACCCCTGAGAAAGAGTTTTCTTTAAATTTTATTTGCAAGATCCCAACGGTGAGCCTGGCCTAGGTCACATGTCTGGCTCTGATCCATCATCCCACTGTGGCCGGGGTGATAGAATGCTCTGATTGGTCACTTTCAGGTCACTAGCCCCTCCCAGAGTTCTGGGAGGGGGTTGAACTCACCAAAACTCCAGGTCCACTCAGAGTGAGGGGTGTAGTTCCCCCAAATTGGGATGCTATTATCTGAAGAATGCCTACATGCCAGACAGACAGAAAGAAAATAGACATCACAACATCTGAGCAGCAGGTGTTGATTGTACGCTTGTAGTTAGACTATCAGTTACAGAAATTTGGTCCCTTGCTTCAGCGCTATCCCTGGGCTCCTGAGGGCAAAGAGACACAAAAGGAAAATGGTCAATAAGAAACCTAACAGATTATATTATAGGGCACGAAGTTCCATGCACTACCTTGACATCTTTGACCCTCCCATAGTTCTAACCCTGAGTTCCTGGTTCTCACCAGACACGTGTGCCCACTACCCGGCTAGCTCCTTCATCAGCCAGACCAGCCACACCCAACTTAGTCCTGAACCTAATAGGTTTCATATCCCTGCCAGTCCACACAATTATCCAAACAGGTAAATCACATTCTCCTATAAGAACCAGGGGGAATCTCACCCTTCTGTTACTAAAAAACTTTTCTCCCACAGCTCTTCCTAGTTCACCCTGCTCCCCAGTGCAGCCTCCATATGGCCCTGCATGGGGTGGACAGAGCCCAGCTGTTCACACTGCTCTGTTAACTGAGCGCTCTTTGGACTCTAATAGACCCCAAGAGCTCTTGCTGGTGGTTCTGTGGGCCTCTGTGTAAACTGGCAAAGCATCTCCATACCCTTGGCTCTCAACCTCTCCTCTCAGACGATCTTCTTTAACATGAGGCCTGGTGCCAACCCCATGGCATCTTAGTCATTATTGCCTTGGCCGGAGTCTAGCTGAGGACCTAACACATAGTAGGCTTGGATAAATGTTCCCTGAGTAAAAGAATGGATCTTTGTCTTCAATCAGGCAACAGCAAAGTGTGGAACATTTTGGTCTGATGCAACTGCTTGAAAACTTGGTTTAAGTTAGAGCCAAAGTGACCAACCCAGAAAATCTGAGAATGGAAAATCTATTTTATCCTGGGCTTTACAGAGGAAGGAAATCCTGGAGGTCAGAAGCCATGGTTTTCAATGCTCACATTAGAGAAGTATCAAAATGGACTTTTTTTTTTTTTTCTAATGAGGCTTCATTTTTTATGCTTACATTTTCAATGAGGTCCCTGTTTTTGTCAGAAATTTCAACCCCTGCTGAGTAATTGCACAACCCCTGGCTTTGCTTGGCCTGCATAGCTTGGCACGACTGTCTTTTTTTTGGTCCATGCTGTAGGCAAGATTTTTATGAGGCTTGATTCTTGTCTTGACTTTATTCGATCATGTATCTCTGTAATTCAGTGCAGAGATTAAAGCAGACAGCACCTCTTAGCACCAAGAGGGTGAATACCAGAGAAAATGGTAACAAAGTATTTAACGTATACATATCTTTCCAGAAATCATGCTGGGGCGTGACTTAAGCACAATGTTTCAAGGGGCTGGGTCCTCTCCTTGAGAAGCATTTGCAAATTTTCAGCAGCTTGGGTAAGTTGGACTCAGCCTGCCAAATAAAAGATTGAAGAACTTCATCAAAATTCTTCCCTAGATCTGTGTCCTGGCCTTTGGATCTGCAAAAGGGTGAATTTTTGAGCAACTTCTCATCAGAATACCTGTTCTAGAGTGAAACACAGTGGCAAAGCTGAGGTTACAGAAAGACTCCATTTTTTCACCTTTTGGATTTAAAAATATGAAAAAGTTTGTTAACACACTGAGTTGACAAGGGTGTATAGAAACAGGGACCCTCATGCATTGTTAGTGAGAGTGAAAATTGGTACAATCTCTTTGAAAGGCAATTTGGTTACTATCTATCAGAATTTTAAATGTACATACCCTTGAACCAGCAATTCCATATCTAAGAATCTACCCCAAAGAAATATGTATATTCGTTGCAGAATTGCTTATGGCAGCAAAATAATTCAAAAAAGAAATGAATACCCATCAAAGTGAGGTTGGGTAAATAATGTATAGTACAGCTGTATAAGAGAATATATTCAGTATATACTATAAGAATATACTGTATATATATATATAGTCCACATTTATTGAATATATATTTATTAAATATATATATAGTCCGAATTTATTGAAATCTGTTCCAGAAGATGCAATTCAAATAGCAACTACCATCTGTGGTTTTAAGGTATGTAGAAATCTAAGTTATGTTTGGCTACACAAGAATATAAAATACATTAATTCAAGCTACAGTGTAAAAAGAAATAGTATATCCTCATTAAATGAAATGCTTGCAAATGGTTTTTGTCTTAAGCACTAGGGATAGCCCTTTTTAAAAATTCAATAACGAAGCTTAAATTCAATGAGATACCCTCTACTTACTGTAACATGAAAGATGTTCACATTGAGACACTTCGGCCCCAACTTTCACTGTATGATATATACAGAATTAATAATATAGTAATATATGCTGTGTGTGTCTGTCTGTCTGTCTGTCTGCCTGTCTGTCTAGATCAGTGGTTTTCAATAGGTAGAATATCTGATAATATCTGGAGACAACTGGAAGGGGCGTCTAGTGGGAAGATGCTATGGGCATCTGGTGGGTAGAGGCCAGGGATGCCCCTAACCACACCACAGTGCACACCGACAGCTCCTCCTCCTTATCCAGCACAAAATGTCAACAGTGCCAAGGTTGAGAAATCCTTCTCTCAAATTTTCATACGTAACAACAGTAGCTCCCTCTGAGAAGGGAAACCGAAAGACTAGATATAACCTTTTTGTACCAATGGAAATTTTACATGTGTCTACAGTCTATATTTGCTGTACTACATATTAAGCAGTTTTTAAATGTGCATTCTCAAGCTCTTTCAGGCAGGGTATCAGAAAGCAGCAGGTTCCACAAGAGGCACTTCTCTATTTTTGTCTCAGATCTCCTCCTTGCTTCGAGCAAATGACAGACACAGTGAGTAAGCCTGAGGACAAGAAAAAAGTGCTTTGAATTCACAAGTTCCTGGGCCATTTCTGGTCACCCAGGGACAGAAATATCCCTGATGTGTTGACTCTAGAAGTGAAGAAAAGTGTAGCTTTCCTTTACTGCTTGCCTCTGCTCATGTTGACTCTAGAACTTGGCAGTGCAGAAAGGCAAATGCTCTTTTCCTGCCTCGCACGTATTGGTAAAATAAATAACCTCAGGGATATAGCTCTCTTATGGCCTGAATGTGCAGTTTTTATGATCCAAACCATAAATGATCTTTTAAGATATTTTGAACACGGATTCGAGTTTAGCATATAAGATTTAGCCACAAAAGTTTTTCCAGGTAGGTCTACAAGGATGTCCATTGCAGCATTATTTATAAATGGCAAGAATCTGAATAAAAGAGAGGGATCCAGGAGAAATGTTATATAAACTATATCCCAGTCATTCTACAGAATATTCTGCTACTGTCAAAAAATGAAGTCGGGGCGCCTGGGTGGCTCAGTTGGTTAAGCGACTGCCTTCGGCTCAGGTCATGATCCTGGAGTCCCGGGATCAAGTCCCGCATTGGGCTCCCTGCTCAGCGGGGAGTCTGCTTCTCCCTCTGACCCTTCCCCCTCTCATGTACTCTCTCTCTCATTCTCGTTCTCTCAAATAAGTAAATAAATAAATAAATAAATAAATAAATAAATCTTAAAAAAAAAAAATGAAGTCAATCCAGGGTTCCTGGGTGGCTCATTTGGGTTAAGTGTCTGATTTAGGCTCAGGTCATGATCTCAGGGTCCTGGGACTGAACCCTGAGTTGGGCTCCCAGCTTAGCTAGGAGTCTGCTTCTTCCTCTCTCTCTTCCTCTGCTCCTCCCCCTGCTCGTGCTCTCTCTCTCTCTCTCTCAAATAAATAAACAAAATCTTTAAAATAAAAAAAAATGAAGTGATGAGATGATCTCTAAGATATGTCACTTGAAAAAAGCAAGTTTCAGAACAGTATATATATCAGGCTCCTTTCTGTGTGACTTACAAAAAAAGACTCTTTTAAATTCCATCTTGGCATATGCACATTTCACTTTCTGGAAAGAATAATAAGAAACTCTCAACAGTAGTTAAGTCCCTTTTTGGGGAAAAAGATGAGGACAGGGGCCTGGAGTGTCACAGGCAGCTTCCATTGGCATTTTGTACCCTCACACACTGTTTAAACATTGACTGTGTACCTGTGCATGCATTATTTTACATTTTTCAACAGAGGTTGTCAGGATGGTAGCATGGACCACCTAAAATATTTTTCTTAGTATTACTTTTTATTTATAGAAATGTACATAATGTATAAATATTATACATGTGTATAATATGCAATATCATATATACAAATACATACAAATTCAGAAACCATCTACAAGTATAAAAGAGGCAAGAGACAATGGAATTAAAGAGACAATTTAATTAAAACTGGTTTTTAAAAATTACAGCCAAGTCAATTTACAGAAGGACACAGAAGAGCCTTCAGAAGTGAGCGATGCCATTGAACAACTATAAATAGAACATGTCTTCTTATTATAATTATCATTTTCATTATTATTATAGTCACCATTGTCCCTTAATCTGTTAGTATTTTTAAGCGTCTACTATAAGCAAAAAGCATTGTGGTTCATTCCACAGAGGAAGTTGAGACAGTCTACACAAGGGCACAGACATATACCCCTTGACTTACCTGACAGCTGAGGTGACAGATTTACACCGCATTATATCTGCAAACCAGCTAACCAGGGCTAGGGACTCAGGCAGCTCCTTGGCAAAAATCAGGTGCATGAACTGAGCCGGTCTGGTTTGAGGACAAATTGCCACAAAATCTCTCCCTTGTGGACCAAGACCTGAAGTCTTCACCAGCACACTGGGCCCCAGACTTGACAAGAGAGGCTGATTTCAAATAAAATGCTCACAATTACAATGTACTCAAGCAGGTACACATTTCCAAAACCGTAATATGGTGTCTAAATATACCTCTAAACAAAAATTTCTCCTGTTAGCAGATAATGTAAATCTTAGCCAATTGTGGGCAAAATGGGTTATTTAGAGTTGCATCTTATCTAATTCAAGAACCCCTACCCCCTTTCTTCCTGAGATTGACCTATATTGGGATTGGGGTGGGAAAAGGGAGATGCTGGTTCCTGGCCCTTCTCTGTAATCAGTTGGTATCCCACAGGATCCGCAGTCTGCTCTGGTTCTTAAAAACAGTTAACCTCCTCTGTCGTTTGTCAAGGCTGCGGTACAGTGTCCCTCACCCAGCTGTGAGGCTCCTCCAGGTGCCCTATTGGTCATAAAATGCATGTGGAACCCTTTGGGACAAAGATCCATAAATCAGGCTACCCAGCTTTTCATTCCAGTTTTGGGGTTTTGAACTCTGGCTGCACATTGGAATCAACTGGGGATCTTTAACAAATGTCTAGGCCCTCCGCTGGCCTCAGGGGACAGCCTGGGCATCAGGTTTTGTTTTTTTTTTAAGGTCTCCAGGTGTTTTTAATATGTATCCCTGGCTGAAAACCCCGCCCTAGTTCCTCCAGACAATCCACTCAGCTCTCTGAGGTCTCAGGTGAAGAGTTGGGCCCCCCTGTAGCCCCCGATCCATCAGGTGTCACCCCGTCTTTACCCTCTGACATGACTTATCACTGTGCTAATCAGTGCAGACACAGCTTTGGTAGCAAATATACCAAAACGTGTAATGGCTCAACATAAGAGAAATTTTCCGGCTCAATCCAGGGAGTCCTGGTAGTGTTATATATGTGGTAGGGGACTATAAGCAGATCTCTGGAACACACGGTGGCTACAATTCTGCATTCCTCAATGGCGGCTTCCAAGGTTCCTCTAGAGGTCACCAAAACAGTCAGCTGAATGGGGACAAGAGCATGGAAACACACTTATAAAAGGTTTTGATGGCCAGGCTTGAAAGTGGCCCTTAGACCTTTTGTTCCCTTCTATTGGCTAGAACCAGGCGTATGGTTGCGTCTAACTGCAAGAGAATCTAGGAAATGTAGTCCAACCATGTTCCCAAGAAAAAGAGGAAAATGGATTTTGATGAACCCTTAATAATCCCTACTGCCATCACGATACGGTTGACCTTGAACAATGTAGGGGTTGGGGCACAGACTGCCCTGCCCAATTGAAAATCCAAGTGTAACTTTGACTCCCCCGAAACTTGACTACAAATAGCCCACTGCTGACCAGTAGCCTTACTGATAACAGAAACAGTTGATTAGCACCTATTTGGTATGGTATATGTATTATAGATTGTATTCTTAACAGTAAAGTAAGCTAAAGAAAACGTGATGAAGAAAATCGTAAGGAAGAGAAAATACATGTAGAGCACTGTGCTGTATTTATTTACGAAATTGGGTACAGTTCAAATGCAGTTCAAACACGTTGTTCAAGGGTCAACTGTAGTTACTGCTCCTATTTGCCTTCATCATAATTAGCTGGCAACACTCTAACTGGTGATGAGCTCATTATCTGCCCTCTTATTGACTGCAGCTAAATAGCTGAATATGGCGAGATATGGTTTCACACTTAGTTCACAATTTTAAACCTCAAATGGGCACCCAACACTTGTGGCAATCGGACATTTCCTTAGTAAGCTGACTCTCCTACTGCCCCGTGTGACCACTTTACACCTCAACCTCTTCTGTCTCAGTATGTTGAAAAGTGGACTTGAGAAACCCAAACGTGGTCCTCCCCCATGCTGCCCCATCTTGGGAAACAGCACCCATCCAGCAAGTTGCTCAACCCAGACACGTGGCCATCATTCTGATTTCCCTCATTCTCTCCCCCTCATCCAAACCATCATCAAGTCTCAAGTCTCATCATTAGCTTTGCCCCTAAAACATGTGCTAATTCTACCCTCTCCCACCTCTCTGGGCCAAATCACCGGTATCTCTCACTTGGAGAGCAATCTACTGGCTCTTGCTCTCTCACCACCTGTTCTCCATAGGCAGCCATGGAGGAGTGGGTATTCCTGAAATAGAAGCACTAGCATATCACTCCCCTCCTTGATCCCCTAGAGTGACTTTCATTGCACCTGTAGAACTCAGCATGGTTACCGTGGCTTACATGGTACCCACTGCAGAATTCCCACCCCTCTAGTCCCATCCAACATCCCACCCCTCCCAGTCCTCAAGCCTCAACTCTCTTTCCTTCCACGAGATCGTCACACTTGCTGTTCCCTCTGACTAGAATGCTTTTTTCTCTTGCTTTTTAGGGCTAGCTCCTAAACATCCTTTACATCTCAGTTTAAACCCCAGTGGACAGGACTTCCCTCACCACACTTCCAAGCAGGTGCCCGTTACCTCTATCACTCTGCTTTCCTCACAGCTCTCATAACTATTTGTCATTAGTTGTGTGTGTTTACTTGTGTATTGTTCCATCCCATAAGATTCTTAGCTACATCAGAGGGTAGGTCTAGGTCTGTTTTGTTACTGGCTGTCCCTGATTGCCTGATACATTCTCTCTACATTGGTTGGATGCAACATAGATCAACGAATGCAATGCAATAGATTAATGGGTTTTTAAAAAAAGATTTTATTTATTTATTTGACAGAGAGAGACAGACTGAGAGAAGGAACACAAGCAGGGGAAGTGGGAGAGGGAGAAGCAGGCTTCCCGCGGAGCAGGGAGTCCGATGTGGGGCTCGATCCCAGGACCACGGGATCATGACCCAAGCCGAAGGCAGATGCTTAACGACTGAGCCACCCAGGCATCCCTAGGTTAATGGTTTTAACATTTATTTATGTATTATGTTTTTAGGTCAAGGAAACTTTAAGAACCTGATGAAAGTTTTGGGCCTTCCCCCCACCCCCGAAAAATCATGCACATATAACATTGCATTCAGTTGTGGGTAATCCCTGGGCCTCCACGAGCCTATCCTCTCAGAAATTAGATGAATAATTCTAGAACTAAATGGTACTTTTAGTTCTAAAATTCTTACAGTAATACATCTTCTTATATCAACTACTCTGTTACCACTAAAAGTACCAACCAAGAAAACAAGAAAGCCTCAATAAGAAGGCACCCAGGAAAGGTAAGCTTTTAGGGGACAGTGAAAAGAAGCAGGGAATACTAGGTAGGAGTGTAGGCTGTTGCCTTTGAAAAACTGCTGGAGAGAATGTAATTTATTTACTGTGTTTATTTACATGTAATCTCAGGGTAGCCAAGAACCAGGAGCCAGGTTCCGGGCCAGGTGATACGCACCACCGCCCCCCCGCCCCCCCGCCGAAAGCCTGATATGTGACATCACTGAGAAGGTGCCAGGAGGGACAGTCCCCCTGCAAGGTCATCATTGTGAGTTTCCCCAAGGACCCTCCAGAGATGTTGGAGCACCCATATTTCATCTTCTTGGCACCTGTGACTGATAGGGATGGGACCAAAGTTGATTGGGAGGGCTCTAGAGGTACATCTTTCCTTGCCTGGATTCCTTGCCCTGTTTCTGTGCCCTGGAGGGACCTTGTGTCTCTCCTCCTGGATGGCAGGGTGCACAGAAGTTACTGCAGGGTTGTACACGGAGCTCCCTAGAAATTCTCATCTGGGCAATAAATGGATGTCATGCTGGGACCAAAGCATTCACAAGCCCCAGGGGAGTCCCTCCCTAGGGACTAGAGGCAGGGGCCCCATCCAAGGATCCCCTCCAGAGAGGTGGGAATCCATGTTTTACAGGAAACTTGAGGACCAGCAGCATAGTTGTTATAAATTCCTGTGAACGTCACAAAAAGAGCCCAGGGTCAGCTAGCTGAAGGTAAGAAGGGGGTTGGGTAACCACAGGGGCTTCACCTACAGGTCGCAGCTGTCTCTGGCCTCGGGCGAACAGGCCACTAGTCACTAGCAGGTGGTACCCTTAACGCTGTAGCCCAGAAGTTGATACCTTGATCATTCAGCTGTTGGACATTCTGGGAAGCATGTGTTGTCGGTCGCTGTGGTGGATGAAACTAGTGCTTAAAATTCTGAGAGGAGTTTATAGATGGGCTATGGTCCCAGGAATTATTTATACAGAAAGGCTTCTGTGCAAGCCGAAAATATCCTGGATGGTATCAGGGCCCCTTCACCCCATCAATGGACATTTTCTTGTTTCGAGAAGGTTTTTGTTTTTCCTTTGCTTATTCAAGACATTTTGAAAAGGTTATCCTCGGGATTGTATATTATTTCAACTTTCAGTTGATAGCTTAACAATTAAGTTGGGACTCTACATTGTCTTACCGATGCATTTACAATAAAAATGGGGATGACATATACTAACTTTAGGAGAGTGAAGCCCTCTGCGATTGGAAGGGAAAGGGGAGGAAAGAGGAATCGAGGGGAGGGACTCTTAGTTATTTCTGTTTACTTAAAAAAACAAACAAACCAACCCAAACCGCAAAGAGCTAAAGCAAATATAACAAAATACCAACATCTGTTAAATCTGGGAGGTAGAAGCTTTCTGGATGTGTGTAATATTATTTTTTGTACTTTTTCCCTAACTTTGAAACATTTATAATCAAAATAAACATTTTTTAAATGATGGGATATAGAAGGAAGTAGACTTTTTGCAACTTAGGTGTATATTGGGATATCTTCAAGTTCTTCATATGATTATTATGCCTTGGAGATGAGACAAGGGAGGTAAATGTCCCATTTGGTTATGTAAGGCATAATAATAATTAGAGCAAACACCTACATATGTGCCTAGTATGTGCTCAGTACAGTTCTAAACACATTGCTCATTTAGACGCCAGTGCAAACCTCCATCTGGGGACCAGATAACACAACCAAGAAATGGTTTCATTCCTGGGGTTTCCAGCTCAGACTAAGTGAAATGAACAGGGAGGCATGGGGGCAGACAATATTAAGCTCCTGTTTCTCAGTGCATGGGTCTCAGGAGTAAGTGAGCCAGGGAGAAATAAACCTCTACCTCTGATGTAGCATCCTGGTAGGAGAGGGACGTGTGGGAAACACGTCCCACTTCTAGAAAAGACCAGGGACCAGATGCTATAAGGGGACAGACCTGCTGACATGGCTGCCGTTCCCAGTTACTCTCCCTTCCCTTGAAGATAACCACTTCCCCCTGCTCACCCCATTGATTACTCTTGCTTGTTTGTGACACTTCCATAAATAGAATCATTTGAAGGGTATTCTTATGTCTTGCTTGTTTTACTTAACATTATTTGTGAGTTTTATTTATATGATTGCACATACCAATAGTTCATTCATTTTCATTGCTATAGAGTTTTCCAGCATATGAACATGTTATAATTTATCATTCCATGATACTATTGATGGACATGTGGGGAGTCTCCAGTTTGAGGCTATTATGAATGGTGCTGTGCTGAATGTTCTTGTGTCCTGTCTTTTGATGCAAATATATATGTGCGTTTCTGCTGCACATATCCCTAGGGTATACATTTGTTCAGCTTTTGTATAAACGTCAAACAGTTTTCCAAAGTGACCGTACCAATTTCCACTCCCTCCATCAGTGTGTGAGAATTCAAGTTGTCAAACTTAAATTTGTCTGGTTGTTGTTGTTTTTTAATGAATACCTAATCTATGACTCTTTGTGCTCATATTCAGTATTTTTTCTAGGAAAGAGATTTCTGGTGAGACAAAAGGCTCCTCTCACATTGTTTTCCTTTTTCAAAAAGTTTCATGTTTTTTCCTTACATATGTTCTATTCTAGGTGATGTTTTCTCCTTTAGTACTTTCTATTCTAGGTGAATCTTCGAACAAATTTATTAAATTCTGTAAAAATGTTAGTAATTGCTAGCTTAAGGATATGCACATTTACAATTTTGGTGGATCTGGCTAAATTGTCCACCCAAAAGGCTGTATGAATATATAGTTCTACCAACAATGAAGAAAAGTAAAAAAAAAAAAAAAAACAATGAAGAAAAGTAACCATTTCCCTTTACCTTCACCAACCCCAGATATTAATGAATTCTGAAATTTTACCACAAAGAATCTTATTACATTTAAATCTACATTTTTATTGTATTTTATTATCCCCATTTTTATTGTAAATAAATTATAAAAAATATAAAAAATATATTGTAAATGCATCGGTATTATAAAAAAAATATTGTAAATGCATCGGTAAGACAATATAGAGTCCCAACTTAATTGTTAAGCTATTAACTGAAAGTTGAAATAATATACAATCCCGATGATAATGAGGAGGAGGGCTAAGTATTTTTTACATATTTATTGGCCATCTGTATGTCTTCTATGATTTATTAGTTGATATTGTTGGCTAGTTTGTCTATTGTTTACCTATTTTGACTTCTATCTCTATCTGCCGAGTTTTTTATATTTTCTAGAGCTGCACTCTCCAATAAAATACCACTAGCCATATTTATCTACTTAAATTGAAATTAATTTAATTAAGTAAAATTTAGAATTCAGTTCCTCTGTCACACTGGTCACATTTCAAGTGCTCAGTAGCACACGTGGCTAATGGCTATCCTGTTGAGTAGCACAGAGAGAACATTTCCATCATTGCAGAAAGTTCTTTTGGACAGCATTGGTCTAAATAGTAATGTTTTCCCTGTATTGATATCGAAATATTTTCTCTTAGTCCATCCTTATATTTTGACTTTTGTGTACTTTCCTTTGTGGTACAGAAAGAATACATTTTTATGCGGCCAAATATATTAATCATTTTTATACGGATCTTGCTAAGAAAATCTTCAGAAGTTATGAACACATCTCCCCGTGTTTTCTTCTATTTACAAGATTTGTTTTGTTATTTCATCTAAAAATTATTTTTTTAATCATAGTGTGAAATAGAAGCCCTATTGAATTTATTCACAATCTTTCTGGTACCATGTCTTGTGCTTGAAAGGAGAAAAACCAGAAAATTTAGTGAACAGTACTAATTACCACTACCTTTAGCCAAGGTAATGAAAATTTCCTTATGATTTGATTTGCTAAGCAGTTCTTACAGGAACAGATACTAAGTTTTCTCAACTGCTTTTTCTGGGCCTCTCAAGAGGATCTTTTTTTTTCTTCTTCTTGAATTGGGACAAATCCTACCCTTAGTTGGAGGTAATATATTATTCTTAATTCACTAATGGACTTGATGTGCTAATATTGTACTTAGAATTTTAATATCTTTGTATTGGTGTTTTGCTAACTCATTTAAAAAACTATTCATCTTTGAATGGCTTGGATTTTCCTGAACTAAGAGATTTCTGGCAGGGGACAGTACAGAAAGGAGGAATTGGGCCAGTATTGCCTTCCAAACTTCATAACTCAGAGACTGTCTCTGTCTCCGCTACCACAGAGACAGACTGCTTCCTGCAAACACGGCTCAGCTTTGCAATTCCTTGAGTGGCTCTACTCAAAGAATCTTCTTTGAATCAGATCAGGTTCAAGAGTGTTTCTGCTGCCAGTCTTGCTTACTATAGATCTTGATATTATTACTGAAAATGGGAGATAAAAATTTACACTTCAAGGGGAGCCTCTCATTTATTTTTACTGATGCTTCCAGATCTGCCCCCCTGGACCTCAGCCTATCTGGCCACTTGCTGAGCCTTTTTCTGCCCATTCTTGTAGCTTTGTTTAATATTAACTGTTTTGACATTACTTGCACGTACTTTGGTGTCTGCATATAATATCTGGCCGTCTTAGTTTCACTGAAAATAGAGTAACTTTTTTTTTCCCTTCTCCTTTCTGCTTTTGCAGGATTTCCTGGAGGGCCACGGGAAAGATGTTGATTTACTCAACCATGTTCTTATTTGAAGTCTGACCCTGTTCTTTGACCTTGAAGTCAAAACATCCTGTTACCACTGCTCTTGAATATTCTGAAAAACAAAATCCTACCTATGTTTTTCAATATTTCAATTACATGATTTTTATTGATTTGATTTTTATTTTATAAAATAAAAGAATGAGAAGATAATAGTGAAGTAGTGAATTGGGGTGGCAATCTGACTCTCAGTGGTTCCTTGTTATGGAATTGGCATCGATACTTAGGGGGAAGCCTTATCCCTGTCCCCCTGGCCATAACTCTTTGGTACAGTAATACAAATAATCAGTAGGAAATATCATAGTCAATAATTCAGAAATATCATAATCACCAATTTAGAAATTCGTATCTCACCTCTTTTTTTGTTTTTCTTTCTTCTAGATCTATATTTTAGGATACATCTTAAGATAACTGTTACTATTATCTTCATTTTACAGATGATGAAATAAAACTCAAAGAGTTTTGGTTCCCAAGATCCCATAGCCAGGAAGATGCCCAGATAGGATTTGAATCAAAACCCACCAAACTTTGAAGTCCACATTCATTTTACTATACTATACTCCACACTAAATGGCGCCATATTACACTATACACTATCTATACTCTGTGGCATACTATACCATACCGTGCTGTACTATGCAGTTTCCTTACTTTCCGAGGTGAATTTGCACTTCTTGAAAATAGACATACTATAAAAGTCAATTAAATAGCCACTGTTGAGCTTAAAGACAGGTACATTAGTTAAGTCATTAGGTTGCTAGTAATGACTTTTTCTTTTTTTAAAAAAAATATTTATGTGGTGTTAATTTTAATTTTAATTTTTTTTAAGATTTTATTTATTTATTTGAGAGAGAGAGAATGAGAGAGAGCACATGAGAAGGGGGAAGGTCAGAGGGAGAAGCAGACTCCCCGCCGAGCAGGGAGCCCGATGCGGAACTCGATCCCGGGACTCCAGGATCATGACCTGAGCCGAAGGCAGTCGCTTAACCAACTGAGCCACCCAGGCACCCTAATTTTAATTTTTTTGTTGTCCTGATAGTTTATTTGATTTTTTAAATTTTAATTCCTGTATGGTTAGCATACAGTGTACTATGAGTTTCAGGTGTACCATATAGTGATTCAACACTTCCATACATCACCCAGTGCTCGTCAGGACAAGCGCCCTCCTTCATCCCCATCCCCTATTTCACCCATCCCCCCACCCACCACCCTCTGGTCACCATCAATTTGTTCTCTACAGTTAAGAGTCTGTTTCTTGGTTTACTGGCTATTTTTCTCTCATCTTTAATTTCCAAGTAATAATCAAAATTAATCCTTGCGAGGGAAAAAGCTTTTCCCCTTCAAATTCTAAAGTTTCTTACAGGGACAGAGTTTAAAGAAATTAGATAGTTTCCTAACTTACGATGGAAGGAGGGGCAAATTTCCTATTCAGGAAGTCCAGGAACTCCATTACATTTCCTCCAGGTCAAGAGGCAGAGAAGCTAGAGCTCTTTCAGCTCCTGCCTGAAGATGAGCACAGACAGAAGATGAGCACGGACATGGGCAGGTCACAGGGCAGCAGGATGCCAAGACAAAAACCCAGGGCTCCATTCCTGATTCTGACTCTGTGGCTCATGAGCCTTGGGCAAATTACTTATCCTCCTGGGATTTCAGTTTTCTCATTTTCCGAGTGTGTTGGACTAGGTATCTTATGTAACATCTCCTTTGGGGCAAAAATGATATAATTTCATATTTTTAAAAATGGGACTATGTGAGTTACACTGTTACAGTTGAAAAAAACCCCCACAGCTTACCAAAGTAGTATATACACTAGAATCCAAATAACATCTTAAAGGAAATGCAACACATTAAAAAAAAAATCTATATCTCTGGGTGGTAGAATTTTCTTCTGTGGGCTTTTCTGCCTTTTTCAATCTCTGTACAATGAATATATATTATTTTTGTAATCTGAAAAAAAATTGTATTTTGTTTTTTTTTTAACACATTGGAAACTGCAAGAGAACCAAAAATAGAATAAAACAACCCAAATTTTAGTGTAACCAGGATACCAGACGAAAGACCCAGCATCCCACATATTCTGGAATGTTTTAAGATGTCAGGGGGTCAGGATCTCATTTGACAGATGCACTCACCAGTAACCCGGTCCCTCTCAGCAGCATCTGGGGACAGTGTTTCCATAATGACTCACAGGGACTGCGCCAGCCAGCCACTTCCAGCTCCAGAGTTGTGACGGCCTGACACTGTGGTTCTCATGGAATTCTGAAACAGACCTGGCTTCATCATAATGACTGCCTATTCAAGGCAGAAATGGGAAGGAGGATATGACTAATGACATTTGGAGGGAGTATGGGAACAAAACCAAAAATTACAGTGACTTTCTGGTTGGGACACACTGGGTAGGAACAGAACTGTGTATTCACAAATCCAAGAGTCTGTGGCCTGGCCAAAAGACCAGAGGCAAAAATAAATAGCAGACCGGCCCAATTGTCAGTTATGAGTGATAGGACTTGAGAATCAGAATAGGAGTTGGGCAAGAAGCCATTTGACAGGTAGACTCCTCAGCCCTGGGGATAAACTTCCTTGGTCTGGGAGCTGTAGAGAGAAGTCCCACTTTGGCATAAAGGACACCCCCAGTTGTCCTGTGAACATGTTTCTTCTGTTTTGCCCCAAAACTACCCCCCCATGGTACCTCACTCTGCTCGTGGTAGATGCAAATAAAATCATCCTTTTCATAAGTTTAACCAGTTGTGTGAAACCTACAACTTCCAGGCACTCCAGTTTCCATTTATTAAAATAGGTGTTCTTACTCTGGATCTATAGACCTCTAAGTGGTCTATGGATAGAATTCAGGGGTCCTTCAACTTAAATCAGGCATGTTTCTTTTTACTAGCTTCTGACTGAAATTAGTATTTCCTTTCATAATGCATTTGGCAACAAACCACAGTACTATTAACAGTACCTTGACATGGTCACCAATGGAGAGTAGGGATATATTCAA
Source organism: Leptonychotes weddellii (assembly GCF_054177405.1). Lineage (NCBI taxonomy): Eukaryota > Metazoa > Chordata > Mammalia > Carnivora > Phocidae > Leptonychotes > Leptonychotes weddellii. Next base: position 111,388,287 of record NC_138377.1, read on the forward strand.
ACCACATTACAATTGTTTCACATATTTCAGAATACTTTTATGCTCATTACTACTTGAAAATTAAAGAACTTTTTAGACACATTGCTAGATCTTGTCACTTAAGGCATTAATTAAGAAGTATATCTAATACTATAGAACAACATCACAAAAAATATTCTAATAGATACATTCACTATAATCTCTCTTTTTTTTGGTATTTGTCTGTGTTTTACTTTGTGTACTTCAACACATTATTCTGAGAAGCTGTCCAGAGGTTTCAAAAGGTGTCCAGAAGTCCATGGTACAACAATAATTTAAAATGTCTGCAATAAACAATGTGGTACTTTCTTTTTCACCCACATTAAATTTTTTTTAAAAGATTTTATTTATTTATTTGACTGAGAGAGACACAGCAAGAGAGGGAACACAAGCAGGGGGAGTGGGAGAGGGAGAAGTAAGCTTCCCGCTGAGCAGGGAGCCTGATGCGGGGCTCGATCCCAGGACCCTGGGATCATGACCTGAGCCAAAGGCAGACGCTTAACGACTGAGCCACCCAGGCGTCCCTCTCACCCACATTAAATATGAGGCTAAATCTTTGGCATTTCACTACCTCTGAAGATTTCTGCTTCTAGCCAAGATGGAATAGCAGGGGCTGGATTTACTCTCCACTAATAAAACTTAAAAACTGGGGAAAATATATGAAAAAAAGAACCATTTTCAAGACACTGGACATTCGTGATGGACACATCACAAAGGATTGTGATCCTGAGAGATGGGAAATGAACAAAGGGAACCCTACGATCTCCGGGCATATTGCCAGAAGAGATTTTCCAGGCATCAATGCAGGGAGAGGGAAGACAGATGGAGACTGGCAGTCTCCCTGGATTGAGGAGCTGGAAGTCCAAGAGGCCAAAGTGGCTACAATTTGCAGAGCAGAATATCATCAGAGAAGAAAGAGTTGCATGGAAAGGGGACTCTGGAGATTTTCAAGGAATCTCCTCAAATCTTCCTCTGAGGATAGATCAGCACATGTGTGAAAGAAAATAAATGACCCAGAGCTGAAGAAAGAAGCTCCTTAAAAGATTAGAAGAAACAATCCCCAGAGCTCAGCTGAGCAGGGAAGAGTTTATAATTTACTGGGCATTGGTTTTGCCTCAATTGTGGGGAAAAATTGAGCCCTAAACTATACACCATTCTGGTCTCTCCTATCTAAGCTTAAAAGTAAGATCTGAAAGAATGAAACTGATCCCAAGTAACTTAACTGAATTTCAAAACAAAACTCAAGAATATTAATAGGAATAGGAATACCCAAAAGCCCAGTATGCAGCAAGGTAGAATTCGCAATGCTGGTATCCAATAAAAAGTACCTACCATGCAAAGAAGCAGGAAAATATGAATCATAATGAGAAAAACAAATCAATAGAAACTGACCCCAAAATGACACAGATGATATGGTTACTAGCCAGTAAAGACAGTTCATTATAACTATTTCATGCATTAAAGATAATAGATAAAGATTAAACATGTGAAGTAGATACATGGTAGATATATGTTATATATATATATATAGAGAGAGAGAGAGAATTGGGTTCAAGGTGGCAGTGTAGGCAATAGCCAAACTATGGAAAGAGCCAGGCTGTCCATCGAAAGATGAAATAATAATGAAGATGTGGTATATATATACAATGGAATATTACTCAGCCATCAGAAACGATGAAATCTTACCATTTACATTGACATGGATGGAATTAGAGGGTATTATGCTGCGTGAAATAAGTTAATTAGAGAAAGACAATTATATGGTTTCACTCATATAAGGAATATAAGAAACAGTGCAGAGGATTATAGGGGAAGGAAGGGAAAAACAGAATGGGAAAAAATCAAAGAGGGACACAAACCAGGAGAGACTCTTGACTCTGGGAAACAAACTGAGGGTTGTGGAAAGGGAGGTGGGTGGGGGGAAGAGGTAACTGGGTGATGGGCATTAAGGAGGGCACATGATGTGATGAGCACTGGGTGTTAGATGCAACTAATGAATCATTGAACACTACTTCAAAAACTAATGATGTACTATATGTTAGCTAACTGAATTTAAATTAAAAATAAAGAACAAAACAAAGCTTAAAGTCAGTACAAGGAAGGAAATAAAGATCAGAGAGGAAATACAGTTGACCTTTGAACAACACGAATTTGAAATGTCCATTTACACATGAACTTTTTTTGATAAAGACAGTACAGTACTGTAAGCATATTTTCTCTTTCTTGTGATTTTCCTAACAACATTTTCTTTTCTCTAGCTTACTTTATTGTAGAATATAGTATATATTATATGTATTATATAATATGTGTTAATATAATATGTATTAAAATATATGTTAATTAACTATTTATGTTATCAGTAAGGCTACTGATCAACAGTAGGCTATTTGTAGTTAAGTTTTGGGGGACTAAAAAGCCATACAGAGATTTTTGACTGTGTGGGGGGTTGACACCCCTGTTGTTTTTCAAGGGTCAACTGCAAATGAAATAGAGACTAAAAATCAATAGAAAAGATCAATGAAACTAAGAGCTGGTTATTTGAAAAGATAAACAAAATTGACAAAACTTTATCTAGACTAACCAAGAAGAAAAGAGATGAGGCTCTAATAAGCATAATCAGAAATGAAAGAGAAGTTACAACTGACACCACAGAAATACAAAGAGTCATAAGAGATTACTATGAACAATTATATACCAACCAATTGGCCAACCTAGAAGTAATGGATAGATTCCTTGAAACACAAAGTCTTCCAAGACTGAATTATGAATAAATAGAAAATACAAATAGATAGAATACTATTAAGGAGATTTAATCCTTAATCAGAAACCTCCAAACAAACAAAAGTCAAGAGATAGACAGCTTTACTGATAAATTCTAACAAACATTCAAAGAAGGTTTAATACCTTTTCAAAGCTCTTTCAAAAATTTAAAGAGGAAGAAACACTTCCAAACTCATATTATGAAGCTAGCATTTCCCTGATTCCAAAGCCAGACAGGGAACACAAAAAAAGAAAATTACAGACCAATATCATTGGTGAATATTGATGCAAAAATCCTCAACAAAATATTAGCATACTGGGGCGCCTGGGTGGCTCAGTCGTTAAGCGTTTGCCTTCGGCTCAGGTCATGATCCCAGGGTCCTGGGATCGAGCCCCACATCAGGTTCTCTGCTCAGTGGGAAGCCTGCTTCTCCCTCTCCCACTCCCCTGCTTGTGTTCCCTCTCTTGCTGTGTCTCTCTCTGTCAAATAAATAAAATCTTAAAAAAAAAAATTAGCATACTAAATTCAATAATACATTTAAAAGATCACACCATGATCAAGTGGGATTTATTCCAAGGATGTAAGAATGGTTCAATAACTGCAAATCAATCACTGTGATAAACCACATTAACAAAATGAAGAGGGACACCTGAGTGGCTCAGAGGGTTAAGTGTCTGGCTTCAGCTCAGGTCATGATTCCGGGGTTCTGGGATCAAGTCCCACATCAGGTTCCCTGCTCAGCAGGAACCTGCTTCTCCCACTCCCTCTGCCCCACCTCACCACTCCTGCTCTTGCTTGCATTCGTACTTTCTCTCTCAAATAAATAAATAAAATCTTTTAAAAAACCCACAAAAACCAAAATGAAGTATAAAAATCACAATGATTGTCTCAATAGATGCAGAAAAAGCATCTGACTAAATTCAATATCAATTTATGGTAAAATTCAACAAAGTGGGTAAAGAGGGAACATACTTAAATATAATAAAGGGCATATATGGGGCGCCTGGGTGGCTCAGTCGTTAAGCGTCTGCCTTCGGCTCAGGTCATGATCCCAGGGTCCTGGGACCGAGTCCCACATCAGGCTCCCTGCTCAGCGGGAAGCCTGCTTCTCCCTCTCCCACTCCCCCTGCTTGTGTTCCTGCTCTCGCTGTCTCTCTCTCTGTCAAATAAATAAATAAAATCTTAAAAAAAAATAAATAAAGGGCATATATGACAAACCCACAGCTAACATCATATTCGGTGGTGAAAAGCTGAAAGTTTGTCCTCTAAGATCTGGAATAAGGTAAGGATGCATATTCTTACCACTTATATAAAACATAATATTGGAAGTCCTAACCAGAACAATTAGGCAAGAAAAAGAAACAAAAGCCAACCACACTGAAAGGAAAAAAGTAAAACTGTCACTATTTGCAAATGACATACTATATACAGAAAACCTAAAAGACTCCACCAAAAAAAAAAAAAAAAGTTGATACTAATAAATGAATTCAGTAGCAAGATACAAAATTGACGTATAAAAATTTGTGGCATTTCTATACACTAATAATGAATTATCAGAGAAATTAAAGAAACTATTCCATTTATAATTGCATCAGAAAGAATAAAATACCTAGGAATAAATTTAACCAAAAAGGTGAAAGACCTGTACATTAAAAACTATAAGGCACTGATGAAAGAAATTGAAGGTGACACACAAAAATGAAAAAATACACCATGCTCATGGATTAGAAGAATTTATATATATATATATAACTGAGACATAAAAAAGAATGAAACTTGCCATTTGCAACAATATGAATGGGCCTTGAAAGTAATTGAAAAAATCTAAGTGAAATAAGTCAGACGGAGAAAGACAAATACTGTATGATTTCACTCATATGTGGAATCTAGGTGAACAAACAAGAAAACAAAAACAAACTTATAAATACATAGAACAGATTGGTGGTTACGGGATGGGAGAGGGTAGAAAAAATGGGTGAAGAGGGTCAATTGTATTGTGATGGGTGGTAACTAGAATTTTAGTGGTGATCATCACTTTGTAATGCACACAGATGTCAAATTATAAAGTTGTAACCTGAGGCTTATATAATGTTACTTACCAACTTTACCTCAACAAAATATATATACATAAATACATATTTATATACACATAAAATATATATATACATCTCAGAATTGAAGAGATGAGAATTACCATGTCTGGAACGAAAAATATACTGGATAGGATTAATGCTGCAGAAGATGGAATATATAAGATCCTGTAGAACAAAAGTTCAGGGAAGTTGAAGACAAAACAATAAAAACTGTCCAAAATGAAACACCAAGAGAAAAAAAAAGAAGAACAGAGACTCTGTATACTGTGGAACAACTTTAAGTGGCCTAATATATGTGTAATTGGGTTGTCTGTAAAACGAGAGGGTAGAAAAAATACTTTAAGAAGTAATGCCCCCAGGGCGCCTGGGTGGCTCAGTTGGTTAAGCAACTGCCTTCAGCTCAGGTCATGGTCCTGGAGTCCCGGGATCGAGTCCCACATTGGGCTCCCTGCTCGGCAGGGAGTCTGCTTCTCCCTCTGACCCTCCTCCCTCTCGTGCTCTCTGCCTCTCATTCTCTCTCTCACAAATAAATAATAAAAAAAAATCTTAAAAAAAAAAAAAGGGGGAGCCTGGGTGGCTCAGTCGGTTAAGCGACTGCCTTCGGCTCAGGTCATGATCCTGGAGTCCCGGGATCGAGTCCCGCATTGGGCTCCCTGCTCAGCAGGGAGTCTGCTTCTCCCTCTGACCCTCCTCCCTCTCGTGCTCTCTGTCTCTCATTCTCTCTCTCGCAAATAAATAAATAAAATCTTTAAAAAAAAAAAGAAGTAATGCCCCCCAATTAAGAAAAAATGATGAAAACTATAAACTTACAATCTAAATCCAAAAAGCTGAACAAACCCCAAGCACAGAAACCAAGAAAACCAAAGTGCATTATAATCAAATTGCTTAAAATCAATGATAAAGAGAAAATCTGGGGCACCTGGGTGGCACAGTTGGTTAGGCATCTGACTCTTGGTTTCGGACTGGGTTGTGATCTCAGGGTCATGAGATTGAGCCCTGTGTCTGGCTCTGTGCCAGCCCAGAGTCTGCTTGAGATTCTCTCTCCCTCTGCCTCTGCTCCTCCTGCTCATGCTCTCTCTCTCTCAAATAAATAAATAAATCTTTAAAAAAATAAAGAGAGAAAATCTTACAATATCCAGAGAAAAAAGACACTTTACAGAGGAACAAAGATGATGATGAGATGAGATGTTTATCATCTGAAACAATGCACACAAGCACAAATCTAAGGGCCCAGATAGTTTCACTGTTATTCTACAAAGCATTTGAGGAAGAAATAGTATCAAATTTACAAACTACCCGAGAAAATTGAAGAGGAGGAATATTTCTCTACTCATTCGATGAGGTCTGCATCACCCAGATACCGAAACCAAAGACATTACAATACAAGAAACCACAGACTCAAATCTTCTATGCAGATAGATGCAAAAATCTTAAACAAATATCTGTGAATCAAAGTAATTCCTCTGAATATCCTAAAGTTCCCCAAGTGGCCTCATATTCTTAATTCCTTATTAATTAATCATCAGTTTAGTCTCTGTCTATTGAATCTTCTTTAATGCCAGTCTCTCTGTGTGTGGATGGATAGATAGATAGGTAGATAGACAGACACAGAAAGATAATAGATAGATGATAGATAGATAGACTCCAACTTACAATGGCTTGACTTACAGCTTTTTTATTTTTACGATGATGTGAAAGTGGTAGTGGTAAGCATTCAGTAGAAACCATACTTTGAATTTTGAATTCTGATCTATGCCTGAGCTAGTGAGATGTGGTACAATATTCTCTCATGATGCTGGGCAGCAGCAGCAGTGAGCCGCATCTCCCAGTCAGCCAAGCCATCATAAGAATAAATAACTGGTACAACCATTCTGTACAACCATTCTGCTTTTCGCTTTCAGTATAGTATTCAATAAATTACTTTAGACATTAAACATTTTATTAGAAAACAGCTATCTGTTAGATGATTTTGCTCAACTGTAGGCTAATGTAAGTGTTCTGAGCACATTTAAGGTAGACTAAGTTAAGCTACACTGTCTGGTAGATTAGGTGCATTAAATGCATTTTTGACTTACAATATTTTCACCTTAACCATGGGTTCATTGTAACATAACTCCATCATAACTCAAAGAAGATCTATATGTGTGTGTGTGTATACATACATATATATATATATGTTTTTGTGTGTGTATATATATATGTAATGAAAACTCTTGAGGTGGCTATTGTTAATCATATTACATAGATGAAGAAAATGAAACTCAGAGAGGTTAAGTCCTCAAGGCCACATAACTACTTAACTGGATTTGAATCCATGCTCTTCTGCTTGGTAAGGAACATAAAACCTTTTCCTTAAGGAATATTCTAGTTTTACCTTCAGTCTGAAATGTCCCTAATTTTCAGCTCCCATCAAAACATTAGACATCGGTTTCTGTATAAAAAACACTTTCTTTATGAAACCTTGCCCAAGCCATTTTCTCCCACTTATCTCCTACCAGAATAAAAGTTCCTTTAGTGGTATTACCACAGCAGTTTTGACCACTTGGATTTTCTCTAACACCTCTTACCACTTGCCTTTTAACTACTTGCATGTTACTTTTCATTACTAGATTAAGTGCAAGGTAGAGTTTTATTTCTAAATCTCCTTAACACCTCACAGAGGGTTTTATACATCATAGATGATCAACATGCAAATGAGGAATGAACTCAAGTGAAAATAAGAACCAACACAAAGTAAATGGCAAAGCTTTTAGAAGAAGCTAAAAGGCTAACATGTCTTCTTAGCACTAAGATTTATTTCCATAGTTAGAAGTAAAATGAGGAGAACCTGAAAGAGTCCAAATTCTGGAAAGTGATGTTAATATAAAAAGATTCTTTTTTTAAAGATTTTACTTATTTATTTATTTATTTATTTAAGAAAGAAGGAGAGTGCAAGCCGGGGGAGGGGCAGAGGGAGAGAGAGAATCTCTAGCAGACTACATGCTGAGCATGGAGCCTGATCCCACGACAAGACCATGACTGGAGCCAAAACCAAGAGTTGGATGCTCAACTGACTGAGCTACCCAGCTGCCCTGATAGAAAAAGATTCTTATCTGAAATTGGAAAGAGAAGGGAGTCAGAACTTTTCAAGACATATTCATTCATGAACACTGTTTTGCTGTAGAGCCTAATTTCTGAAAATGGGGCTGGAGAAGAGGGAAAAAGTGCTTCTCAGATGAAAATTAACATTCACATTTTATTTCTCTTATACCAGCTAGCTTTCCCAGTTAATTTCTTACCCAGTTAGGCTGGACAAAGACAGTTTAGACCTCACCACAAAAACAGAGTGTCTAGCATACACGCTTGCCTGCCATAGTGTGGTAACAGGCTTTGATAATTCACGTAAGCACGGTGTTGTAATGAAACATGTAAAATAAAGACTGGATTGTAGCAGTTCCTGTGGTGGTTAAGGAACAAATGTCATTGTGGCAAAATAATTTTTAATTGGGTGAAAATGTAAGAAACTAGAAACTCCAGGTCTCTAAAACCCACTGTTATTTCCTGCTTTTTGCTTTCCATGCTATGCCAGGGAAAGACATGACTGTCTTTTACATCCATTGGAAAATTTCAAATACATTCAAACACTTTCAGATAGCCACAAGTCTATGGAAAGTAAAGAAGCTGAAAGCCCCAATTTACCATGCATAGAATAATCATTGTTATTAAAGTAATCTGTACTAAACATACAGTTCTGCTTTTAGACATGATGGCATAACTGATATTATATTTATTCTCACACCTAAACAACTAGAAAACCAGACAAATATATATGAAACAATGGTTTTGAGAGATTGACAACAGGCAGCACAGGACTATGATTCTCAAGAGAGAGGAAACAGGGATGCCCGGGTGGTTCAGTTGGTTGAACGTCTGCCTTCGTCTCAGGTCATAATCCTGGGGTCCAGGGATCGAGCCCCACATCGGGCTTCTTGCTCAGCAGGAAGCCTGCTTCTCCCTCTGCCTGCCGCTCCCCCTGTTTGTGCTCTCTCTTGTTTGCTTTCTCTGGCAAATAAATAATTAAAATCTTTAAAAGAGAGAGAGAGGAAACAAAGCAGATGAGCCATATGATTGCCGCAGCTTATAGCCTGGAAGCAGATTTTAGGCGGCAGTGCAGCGATGGGGAACCTACACAGAGCCAGTGGCCTTACTGAGTTAAGAAGTCAGAGTTTTGAGAGGTCAAGACAGCTAGAGCAGAATACTAGAGAGGAGAGAGATGCGCAGAAAAAGATACTGGAGATATACAAAGGAGTACCCTTGAATCTTTGGCTAAATATTCATCTGCATATGTATGGGGAAAAAAACTATTCAAGACCAGAGAAATAATCACTAGAAAGCAGTTGTTATACACTGAATGTTTGTATTCTCTTCAAATTCGTATGTTGAAGCCCTAACTATCAGTGTAGCTGTATTTGGAGTAAGGAAGTAATTAAGGTTAAATGAGGTCATAAGGGTGGGGCCCTGACTTGATAGGATTAGTGTCATTATAAGTAAAGGCACCAGAGCATTCCCTCTTTCTTTCTCTCTCACTCTTTCTTCCCTGCACTGCCCCCTCCCACTCCTTGCACACTTCGAAAAAAGGCTATGTGAAAACATAGCACAAAGGTGCCCATCTTTAAGCCAGGAAGAGAGCTATCACCAGAAACCAAACACTGCCAGACTTTGATCTGGGATTTTTAGTCTTCAGAACTGTGAGAAAGAAATTTCTGTTATTTAAGCCACCCAGCCATGGCATTTTGTTATGGCAGCCTGAGTAGACTAATATAGTAGTAAACTAAACAATTCTTGGAGATAATTCAGTACTGGAACTAATTCATGGTCCTACCAGCTAGCATGGAAAGACCATTTGATACACAAGGCATTGGGTAGTAGTGGGGCCAAATTACCCTAAGACTAAAGACTGCTCTGAACTCACACTAACATATCTTAAAAGCAAACCTTGAAAGGATTGAATTGATCCCAAGAAACTTAACTGCATGTCAGAACAATGGTTAACACTATTTCGAAAATACAGTAGAATCTAGCACCAAGCATCATAAAATTTGCCATGTCTAGCATGAAAATAAAGCTAGCATTTATGGGAAGAAATTAAAAATATGCTCTATAACTAGAAGAAAAATTAGTCAATAGACACAAGAAGTTGATGAAGATGAAAGTATGATAAAAGTGTTTGGGGAAAACTATAAAACCATGATAGGAGAAGCACAACAAACCCCAAGCAGAGCAAATGTAAAGAAAGCAACATAAAGGCACATAATAATCAAATTGCTAAAAACCAGTAACAAAGAGAGAACTCTTAAAAGCAGCTAGAGGTGGAAAAAAAGGCAGGGAACATACTGCATACAGAGGAACAGTGATAAGAATGAATGACAGCGAATTTTTAGTCACAAACAGTGCAAGCCATTAGAGAATGGGGCAACAGAATTAAACTACTGAGTGAAAATACCTGTCAACCAAGAATTATACACCCAGCAAAAAGATTTTTCCAAAACATAAAAGCAAAAAATGACAAACAAAAGGTAAGAGAATTTCTTCCCGGTAGACCTGTGTCACAAGAAAAGTTAAAGGAAGTTCTTCATGGAAAAAGGAAAATAGGGATGCTTGGATGGTGCAGTCGGTTAAGCATTTGACTCTTTTTTTTTTTTTTAAGATTTTATTTATTTATTTGAGAGAGAGAGCACATGAGAAGGGGGGAGGGTCAGAGGGAGAAGCAGACTCCCTGCTGAGCAGGGAGCCCGATGCGGGACTCGATCCTGGGACTCCAGGATCATGACCTGAGCCGAAGGCAGTCGCTTAACCGACTGAGCCACCCAGGCGCCCAAGCATTTGACTCTTAATTTTGGCTCAGGTCATGATCTCAGGGTCATGAGATTGAGTCCTGAGTTGGGCTCTGCGCTGGGCATAGAGCCTGCTTAAGATTCTCCCCTTCTTCTTCTGTCCCTTCCCCCCTCCACCCACTCACATGCACACAGGGTCTCTCTGAGAGAGAGAGAGAGAAAGACAAAAAAAGAAAAAGGAAAATGTCAGATGAAAATATGTATCTACACAAAGTAAGGAGGAGTACAGGAAGTGGTAAATCTGTGGTCAAATAGAAAAATCTTTGCGCTATCGTCTGGACATGCATCTGTTCATCCCCATGTGGTAGATGCGATAGATTCATGGCTACCTCTATTAGATTGTGTGCTGGGTACCCCCAGGAGACCTGTCAGTAACCAAATTTGGGTTCTGAAAGTTTGCCTCAAAGTCTGAAAAATGCAGTGGCTTTAATTGTAGATACAAGTAAAAGGTTACAAGCTATTCGTACTAGAAGATCTTTTGTGTGCTCCTGACTTCTTCAAGGACACTTTAATCTATAGTGTTAACAAGAAGTGATGGGAGTATTTATTGCCATATAGAGTGACAGGAGTAGGCTGTAGGGACATGTGATGTGGGTCTCACTGTGCCTGATCCTGTGGTGGCTGCCACATATGCCTCCTTCTATTTGATCTTCACACATCGTGTTATCCCCATTTTATAGATGAAAAAAACTCAAAGATAAAATAACTACTAAAAAAACAAGATGCAGAACAATGTATACAGTAAACTACCTTTTATGGAAGAAATAAGGGGGAACAAGAAAAAATATATATGTATATTCACACACATTCATATTTGCTTATTTTTGCAAATAGAAACACAGAAACTAACAAAAGTGGTAACAGGGTGTTGGAGGGGGTGGTGGAGGGAGACAGGAGTGTGGTAAAGAGAACAGAAATGGCAACATTCCCTCCTTTTTTTTTTTTTTTTTTTTTTTACAGCTTTGAGTCCCTTGAATTCAGTTAGATATCTATCAAATCATTCTGAACACCTGTGAATTCAACCTAAGATATAGGAAAAGAACTGCTGGAATTCTACAAATAGAAAAGCAACCACTTTTTGCAAGGTAGGAGGTACAGAGAAGTGAATCTGAGGGGATATAGCAGAAGGTAAATGGCAGTGGGAGGGAGCTTCCATAGCAGGCTACCGGAAAGTGATACAGCCCCAGAGCCCCAAATCAGGACTTTTAGATGTGTGCTCCAGTGAGAGATGTCCCTGCCTGAAAGGTGTTCAGGTGGTGAAGCAGGACAGAATCCTAGGTGGGACAGTGTGGTCTCAGAATCCCAGGGGCCACAGAAAGAATGAGGGTGCCTGAGTCGGCAGAGTTCCCAAGCATCGGAGCAGGGAAGCCAGCTGCAAACAGCAAGTCCAGGGGACGGCTCTCAGCTTGGTTTGCCATAAACTTCCAACCTTGCATGATCAGGTGACTGCTTTCTGTGCAGGGGCCCTGCAAGCCGCCAGCCCTTGGCGACCCTCCTCCCTCCCCTGGGAGCATTGGCCGGGGTGCAACTGCAGAAGTCTGCAGAGTTTGGCGCACACAATAGTGAAGACTGCTTTTCCCTGATGGTTTACTGAAAAGTGGGGGATGGGATCTTTCAGCTCTAGGGCTGGAGATCAGGGCACCACCATTTTTATTTTCATCCTCTAAAGCAATGGGGAAAGCCTTTGGGGAACAAAAGCCACATAGAGGAATCCGAAGCAGCTTACACGGAGCCCGGCCCCCTGGCAAGGTGCGGTGCAGCTCCGCCCAGGCAAAGACACCTGAGAATCAGCGCAGCAGGCCCCTCCCCCAGAAGACCAGCTGGAACATCAGGCTAATACCAAGTTTATGGAGCACACAGAACTGCAAAACTCCAGTGCTAGGGGAAAATAGTATATAGAATTCGAGGTTTTTTCTCGTGATTCTTTAATCTTTCAGTTTAAAATTGTCCTTTTCTCTTTTTTCCTTTTCAACTAGTTTCTTATTTTATCAACTCTGTTTTTAAGTATTTTTTTAATTTTCATTTTTACATTTACATTTTATAGATATATTCTTCATTTTTGGCTTCCTTTCACTGTATTCAATTTTATTTTTATATATATATGTAAGTTTTTCTTTCTTTTTTTTCTAAAGATTTTATTTATTTATTTGACAGAGAGAGAGACAGGGAGAGAGGGAACACAAGCAGGGGGAGTGGGAGAAGGAGAAGCAGGCTTCCCAAGGAGCAGGGAACCCATGCGGGGCTTGATCTCAGGACCCTGGGATCATGACCTGAGCTGAAGGCAGACTCCTAACAACTGAGCCACCGAGGTGCCCCAAGTTTTTCTTTCCTTACAATTATGGGATTCAGTGTCTTCTAACAAACAGACCAAAATACACCCAGGACCAAGTGTATCACCCTATTCTGTCTACCTGTTTGATTATAATCTCCATTTTCCCCCTTTTTTTTTTCTTTTTTGGTTTCTGACCTCTTCTGATTTGTCTAGTGTATATTTCACTGGAGTAGTGGTTGATACTTTTATTTTTATTTTTTATTCCTTTTTTTGTTCTCTCATTTGTCTATTCTTCTCTGGACAAAATGACTAGAAGGCGGAATTAAACACAAAAGAAAGAACCAGAGGTAATACTCTCTGCCACAGATTTAATCCATATAGATATAAGTAAAATGTCAGACCTGAAATTCAGATAAAAATTATAAAGATAGAAGCTGGACTTGAAAACACATAAAAGACAGTAGAGAATCCCTTAGTGCAGAAATAAGAAAACTAAAATCTAATCAGGCTGAAATTAAAGATATTTTAACTGAGATGCAGTCTAAAATGGATGTTCTAATGGCTAGGGTAAATGAAGCAGAAGAGTCAGTGACATAGAAGACAAAATATTGAAAAGTAAGGAAGCTGAGGAAAAGAGAGAAGAACAACTAATGGATCATGAGGGAAGGCTTCAAGAAATCAGCAATACCATAAAGAGAAACAATATTAGATTGATTGGGGTTCCAGAGGAAGAGAAAAGAGAGAAATGGACAGAAGGTATATTTGAGCAAATCATAGCTGAGAACTTCCTTAATCTGTGGAAGGAAACAGGCATTCAAGTCTGGGAGGGACAGAGAACCCCACTCAAAATCAACAAAAATAGATCAACACCCCGAAATATAATAGTGAAGTTTGCAAATTTCAGAGGTAAAGAGAAAATCCTGAAAGCAGCTTGAGACAAGAAGTCCTTAACCTACAAGGGTAGAAACATTTGACTGGCATCAGACCTATCCACAGAGACTGGCAGGCCAGAAAGGGCTGGCATGATATATTCAGGGAACTAAATGAGAAAAACATGGGGCCAAGAATACTTTATCCAGCAAGGCTATAATTCAGAATGGAAGGAGAGATAAAGAGCTTCCAGAACAAACAGAAATTTAAGGAATTTGTGATCACTAAACCAGCCCTGCAAGAAGTATTAAAGGGGATCCTGTAAGTGAAGAGAGACCCCAAAAGTAACACAGACCAGAAAGGAGCAGAGACAATATACAGAAATAGTGACTTTACAAGTAATACAATGGCACTAAATACATAGCTACTCTGAATGTAAATGGGCTAAATGCTCCAGTCAAAAGACACAGGGTATCAGATTGGATAAAAAAGCAAGACCCATCCATATGCTCTCTACAAGAGACCCATTTTAGACCCAAAGATACCTCCAGATTGAAAGTGAGGGGGTGGAGAACCATATATCATGCTAAGGACATCAAAAGAAAGCTGGGGTAGCAGTCCTTATATCAGACAATTAGATTTTAAACCAAAGACTGTAGTAAGAGATGAAGAGGGACTACTATATCATACTTAAAGGATCTACCCAACAAGAAGATCTAACAATTGTAAATAATTATGCATCTAACTTGGGACTAGCCAATTATATATACCAATTAATAACAAAATTAAAGAAACACATTGATATTAATACATTAAAAGTAGGGGACTTTAACACTCCACTCACAGCGATGGACAGATCATCTAAGCAGAAGATCAACAAGGAAATAAGGGTTTTGAATGACACACTGGACCAGATGGACTTCATAGATATACACAGAGCATTCCGTCCTAAAGCAACAGAATACACATTCTTCTCGAGTGCACATGGAACATTCTCCAGAATAGATCACATATTGGGTCACAAATTAGGTCTCACCTGGTACCAAAAGATTGGCATTATTCCCTGCATATTTTCAGACCACAATGCTTTGAAACTGGAATTCAATCACAAGAGGAAATTTGGAGCTGGAGAAAGAACAGCAAATAGAGCCTAAACCAAGCAAGAGAGGAGAAATAATAAAGATTAGAGCAGAAATCAATGAAATAGAAACCAAAAGAATAGTAGAACAGATCAATGAAACTAGAAGCTGGTTCTTTGAAAGAATTAATAAGATTGATAAACCTTTAGCCAGACTTATCAAAAAGAAAAGAGAAAGGATCCAAATTAATAAAATCATTAATGAAAGAGGAGAGATTATGACCAACACCAAAGAAATCCAAACAATTTTAAGAAGATATTATGAACAACTATATGCAACAAATTAAGCAATCTGGAAGAAATGGATGCATTCCTAGAAACTTATAAACTACTAAGACTGAAACAGAAAGAAATAGAAAACCTGAACAAACCCATAACCAGTAGGGAAATTGAAACAGTAAACAAAAATCTCCCAACAAATAAGAGTCCAGGGCTGGATGGCTTCCCGGGGGAATTCTACCAAACATTTAAAGAACAACTTATACCCTATTCTTCTAAAGCTTTTTCAAAAAACGGAAATGGAAGGAAAACTTCCAAACTCATTCTATGAGGCCAGCATTCCCTTGATCCGAAAACCAGACAAAGACCCCACCAAACAGGAGAATTACAGACCAATATCCCTGATGAACATGGATGCCAAAATTCTCACCAAGATACTAACCAATAGGATCCAACAGTACATTAAAAGGGTTATTCACCATGACCAAGTGGGTTTTATTCCTGAGATGCAAAGGTGGGTCAACATTCACAGATCAACCAATGTGATACATCACATTAATAAAAGAAAGGACAAGAATCATATGATACTCTCAATTGATGCCAACAATGCTTTTGACAAAATACAGCATCCTTTCTTGATTAAAACTCTCCACAGCATAGGGACAGAGGGAACATACCTCAGTATCATAAAAGCCATCTATGAAAAGCCCACAGAGAATATCATTCTCAAAGGGGAAAAACTGAGAGCTTTTCTCCTAAGGTAAGGAACAAGACTGGGATGCCTACTTTCACCACTGCTGTTCAGCATCATACTAGAGGTCCTAGTCTCAACAATCAGACAACAAAAAAGAAATAAAAGGCATTCAAATGGGCAAAGAAGAAGTCAAACTCTCTCTTTTCACAGATGATATGATACTTTATGTGAAAAACCCAAAAGATTCCACCCCAGTACTGCTAGAACTCACACAGGAATTCAGTAAAGAGACAGGATATAAAATCAATGCACAGAAATTAGTTGCACTTCTGTACACTAACGAGACAGAAGAAAGAGAAATTAAGGAGACGATCCCATTTACAATTGCACAAAAACCATAAGATACCTAGGAATAAACCTAACTCAAGAGGTAAAGGATCTATACTCTAAAAGCTGTGGAACACTTCTGAAAGAAATTGAGGAAGACACAAAGAAATAGAAAAACATTCCATGCTCATGGGTTAGAAGAATAAATATTGTTAAAATATTTATGTTACCCAGAGCAATCTACACATTCAATGCAATCCCTATCAAAATACCATTGACATTTTTAACAGAGCTAGAGAAAATAATCCTAAAATTTGTATGGAACTAGAAAAGACCCTGAATAGCTGGAGAAATGTTGAAAAAGAAAACTCAAGCTGGGGGCATCACAATGCCAGACTTCAAGCTCTATTACAAAGCTGTAATCTTCAAGACAGTATGGTACTGGCACAAAAACAGACATGTAGATCAATGGAACAGAATAGAGAGCCCAGAAATGGACCCTCAACTATTTGGTCAACTGATCTTCAACAAAACAGGAAAGAAGATCCAATGGGAAAAAGACAGTCTCTTCAACAAATGGTGCTGGGAAAATTGGACACATGTAGAAGAATGAAACTGGACCATTTTCTTACACCATACACAAAAATAGACTCAAAATGGATGAAAGACCTAAACGTGAGACTGGACTCCATCAAAATCCTAGAGGAGAACACAGGCAGCAACCTCTTTGACCTTGGCTATAGCAACTTCTTGCTAGACACATCTCCAAACGCAAGGGAAACAAAAGCAAAACTGAACTATTGGGACTTCATCAAGATAAAAAGCTTCTGCACAGCAAAGGAAACAGTCAACAAAACTAAAAGGCAACCTATGGAATAGGAAAAGATATTTGCAAATGACATATCAGATAAAGGGCTAGTATCCAAGATCTATAAAGAACTTATCAAACACAACACCCCAAAAATAAATAATTCAGTCAAGAAATGGGCAGAAGACATGAACAGACAAACAAATGGCCAACAGACACATGAAAAAATGCTCCACATCATTTGGTATCAGGAAAATACAAATGAAAACCACAATGAGATATCACCTCACACTAGTCAGAATGACTAAAATTAACAAGTCAGGAAACAAGAAATGTTGGCAAGGATTCAGAGAAAGGGGAACCCTCTTACACTGTTGGTGGGAATGCAAGCTGGTATAGCCACTCTGGAAAAGAGTATGGAGGTTCAAAATAGAGCTACCCTATGACCCAGCAATTGCACTACTAGGTATTTACCTCAAAGACACAAATGTAGTGATAAAGGGGCACATGCAGCCCAATGTTTATAGCAGCAATGTCCACAGTAACCAAACTATGGAAAGAGCCAAGATGTCCATTGACAGATGAATGGAGAAAGAAGACATGGTGTGTATACACACACACACACACACACACACACACACAATGGAATATTACTCAGAAAGGATGAATACTTACCATTTACATCAATGTGGATGGAACTGGAGGGTATTATGCAGAGCAAAATAAGTCAATCAGAGGAAGACAATTATCATATGGTCTCACTTATATGTGGAATATAAGAGACAGCAAAGATAATCATAGGGGTATGGAGGGAAAACTGAATGGGCAGAAATCAGAGAGGGAGACAAACCACGAGAGACTCTTAACTATAGGAAACAAACTGAGGGTTGCTGGAGGGGAGGTCGGTGGGGATGGGGTAATTAGGTGATGGGCATTAAGGAGGGTATGTGATGTGATGAGCAGTGGGTGTTATATGTAACTGATGAATTCCTGAACTCTACATCTGAAACTAATAATATCCTATATGTTGGCTAATTGAATTTAAATAAAAAAAAATAATAATTAAGATGTTAAAAAGAAAAAAGTGTTTTACATGTTCAAAAAATAACAATTTAAAGGAATGGAAAAGAGCAGACATTAAAGCTGAACATAAACTAATGAAAACTGTATCAAATTGATAATATATTCATACAGAGAAAATAATTATTTCAAGTAACTTAAACTCATAGTCCTCTGACCATATCCTTAGAGATGAGTTTATAATTTATTATGTTGTAAAATGAATGAAAGCAACAAAACTATACCAGAACAGTAAGCACAATGGAAAGGCTCCTGAACAGAAGTCCTGTATCTATTCTATCTGTTCCTTCATGGACAAAGAGCTTCCTCTACAACTTTCAATATCCTGTGTAAATAAAAAAGCTGGAACTTAATAATAAAAAGAAATATGAAATATCATTTTGATGGCCATTTCCCCAATAGAGAAAATATAATAGCATGGTATCAATGAAAATATTAAAAAGACTTTTTTTCTTTTTTTTTTTTTCCTTTTTCTTATGTAGGCTCCATGTCCAGTGCAGAGCCCAAAACAAGGCTTGAACTCATGACCCTGAGATCAAGACCTGAGTTGAGATCAAGAGTCAGACACTCAGCCGCTCAACCAACTGAGCTCCCCAGGTGCCCTGAAAAGGTAACTTAATCAAAGAGTTAATTGGCACAGGTTGGAGGAGGATATAACAATATACCTGCCACTGTAGTTAGTAAATAAGAACTTGAGCTGTTTAAAAATTCTTTGATTTCTTGCATTGAAACCAGAATTTTCAGAGAAACCAGTAAAAGATGAAGGTCCAATTTTTGGTGTTGGGTATTTGTAGTATATAGGTCATAATTTGGGGCATCCGAAGGTCATGATGGTACTCGTTTGGTGAATAAAAGTTTCAAAAGCCACTGAAAAAAAATGTTTTTTATAGGAAAGAGATGTTTGTATGCCAGATACTTGCCATAATCTCTGTAAATATTTGGTGAATGAAAACAAAGAGGGTAGTAGTGTGTATTAAATAATGCCTGTCAAATACTCACTGTTTACCATGGACATTGCTCAATTAAATGATGGAGAATTTACTTAAAGTTAAATCAAAATGGCTACCAGTTTTTGTAAACTTCAAAAACTAAACTTGTTTTGGTATTTGTTATTGTCAGATATGAATATCTTACTTTCCAGAATCTTTAATAATGCTACTTATTATAGCAAACATTCCTTGTTTTTTTTTTAAAGATTTATTTATTTTATTTGAGAGAGCGAGAATGAGAGAGAGTACATGAGAGGGGGGAGGGTCAGAGGGAGAAGCAGGCTCCTCGTTGAGCAGGGAGCCCGATGCGGGACTCGATCCCGGGACTCCAGGATCATGACCTGAGCCGAAGGCAGTTGCTTAACCAACTGAGCCACTCAGGCACCCAAACATTCCTTGTTTTTAATCTCCTTAAAAGATATTGGTTTTTTAGAGCAAAATAATAATCTACTCTGGTTTTTTTAACATGTGTCAAAGTAAAATGTATGACAACCGTAGTACAAAGGTCAGGAGGGTAGAAATGGAACTATACTGTTGGAAGATTACTACATCATATAGGTTATATAATATTATTTGAAATAATATTAAAATAATTTTATAGATGATGTATATATTTATTATAATTTATTAATTTACTTTATTATAATTTACTATGATGTATAATTTATATATAAATTATCTTGTTCTTATTTCAAATTCATATATATAGTATATTCTCTCTTTATATAGTAAACCCTAGAGCAAATACAAACCACTAAAAAATAAAACCAAGAGGTATAGCTGACAAGCTGCTAGTGGAGATATGATTAATTAATCCCAAAGAAAACAGGAAAAAAGGAGAAAAAGGAACAAACATCAAATAGAACAAATAGTAAAAGTATAGCAAGATAGGTTTAAACTAACCATATTAATAGTTATAGTAAATATGAAAGATATAAACATTCCTATTAAAAGGCAGAGATTGTCAGATTTAAAAAAGCAAGATCCAAATATATGCTGCTTACAAGAAAACCATTTAAAATATTAAGTCACATATATTTTTAAAAATAAAGGATGGAAACAATACACCATGTGTGCAGAAAAGAGTTAGTATAGAAGGTCTAAGGCTGCTATCCTTATACAGATCTTCTTGAAAGGTTGGTCTTTGGTGTTTGAGACCTCGAATTTTGGGGGGTTATTATTGTTTCCAGAATTGGTAGAAATCGTTTGTTGTGCCTAAACTGTTTGTATAAACAGTGTGGCTTATGGTGAACAACTGTTTAACTTTTGGGAGTCTGGAAGAATAAATACACATTCTATACAAATTGGTCCATAAAATAGAAGTGGAGGGAACTTCTCAACTCATTTTATAAGGTCCATGTTGCCCTGATACTAACACCAGATAAAGACAATACTAGAAAATAAAACTACCAATATCCTTCATGAACAAAGGTATAAAAATCCCTAACAATATTTCAGCTGATTTAAACTAGCACTAAATAAAATAAATAACATATCATAGCCAAGCGATGTTTACTCCAGGAATGCAAATTTTGTTTAACATTTGAAAGTCAACCAAAGTAATTTTTTAAAGATTTTATTTATTTATTTGAAAGAGAGAGAGAGCACATGAGCAGGGGGAATGGCAGAGGGAGGAGGAGAAGTAGGCTCCTGGCTAAGCAGGGAGCCAGACTGGGGGCTTGATCCCAGGACCTGAGCCGAAGGCACATGCTTAACTGACTGAGCCACCCAGGTGCCCCCAACCAAAGTAATTCTTTATAGTTACAGATTGAAGGAAAAAAAAAAACCACTCATAATCTTCCCAATAGATTTAGGAAAAGTATCTGATAAAAATTCAACTTCCATTTATGATAAAACTTTCAGTAATCTAGGATTAGAAGGAAAATCTACAAAAACCCTATAGCTAATATATTTAATTGTGAAAGACTGAATTCTTACACTTAAGATCAGAGTGTAGGAGAGTGCATAGCTGGTGTATTAAATTAAGAGCATGCAGATTATGATCTGCTGAATGAGAAGGCACAAACCACCCACATTGGGTTAGCGGTAGTTCCCTCAGCATCTGAGTTGCCACTTTGGGCAAGTGAAAACTGAAAGTGCAGTTTCAATATATTCACACAAAGGAAATAAAGTCACAAGATTTATTACTTATATATACCAGAAATGGGGGGAGGGAGGCACAATGAGCCAGAGAAGAGTAATCCTCCATCCCAGGACATGATTGAGCAGGAGATAGAAACCAGAGTAGCAAGCACCTATTACTTATAAGGTGGTTGGGGTGGAGGTCATTAACTTTTGGGGGGCTCAACTCTATGTTATTTTAAAAGGTTCTCTGGAGAAAGCAAAGTGGGAACTTATGGTGGAAATCCTAATCTCAGGTCCTTATCTAAATGTCCAAACTCTGGGTGTGAGCAGAGTTGTCATACTGTAAAATACATAGGCAATAACTCAAAATAGCCATTTTCTCATCACAATGGAGAACATGGTAAAGATGCTCACTCTTTTTTTTTTTTTAAAGATTTTATTTATTTATTCATGAGAGACAGAGAGAGAGAGGCAGAGGGAGAAGTAGGCTCCCAAGGAGCAGGGAGCCCGATGTGGGACTCGATCCCAGGACCCTGGGATCATGACCTGAGCCGAAGGCAGACGCTTAACCATCTGAGCCACCCAGGTGCCCGATGCTCACTCTTAATACTTCCTTTCAGTGTCACACTGATGGTCCTAGTCAATTCAATAAGGCAAGAGAAAGAAATAAAAGTTATGTATATTTGATCCATTTGGCAAGGATGTATCATAAAATCAATGTAAAAAAAATTATATTTATAAATAAAAATTGGCAGTTAAAATGATAGTACCAATTATAATAATACTAGAAATGTGAAATAAAGATATATTTACAAAATATATGAAAGAGATGTAGACTAAAATCTCCAAATCATTGCTAAGGAAAATTTTAAGAGACATGAATAAATGGAGAGATATACCATATTCATGGATAGGAATATTGTTACAATGTTAACAGTTTCCAAATTAATCCATAGATTCAATGTGGTATGAATTAAAATCCCAGCAGAGTTTGTTTTTGTGTGTGTAGAATTTGACTAAGTGATTTTAAAACACATGGCAATTCAAAGGATCCACAGTAGCCAAACTTGAGAAAGCACAAAGTTTGAGCCTTCATACTACCTGAGTTTAAAACTTAGTAAAAAATTACAGTAATTGAGATAGCATGCTATTGGTTTAAAGATAGTAATGTATTTCAATGGAGCATCATAGAGAGTCCATAAGGTGACTTATACATATATGGTCAATTAAATTTCAGCAAAGATGCCAGGTAATCCCATAAGGAAAGGACTGACTCTTCAATAAATGCTGTGGAAACAATTGGCTATTCATATACAAAAAAGAAACCTAGATCCCTTTTATCACATCATACACAAAAATTACCTAGAAATGGATCACAGTCCTAAATATAAGAGCTAATGCTACTACATTTCTAGAAGGAGACATAGGCATTTTTGTGTCGATGGGTTAAGCAAAGATTTCTTAAATAAGACATATTCAATATGAGACATAAATGAAAAAATGATAAATTGAACTTCATCAAAGTGTAAATTTTTTGCTATTCAAAGATACTGTTCAAAAAATGAAAAGGCAAGCTACAGACTAAAAGAAAATATTTACAAAACATCTATCTGATAAAGGGCTTGTATCCAAATTATATAAAGAACACTTACAATGTAAGGATAAGATGAATAAGCGAATTAAACATGATCAAAAGATTTGAACAGATACATCACTGAAAAACATATAAATGGTAAATAAGTACATGAGAAAATGCTCAATATAATTATTCATTAAAGAAATACAAATTAAAGCCATGATGGGATTCTACTACATACCATCTAGGATGTGTAAAACAAAAAAACTTGAGGATGCCAAATTGGAGCAATAGGAACTCTCACACACTGCCTGCAGGAATTCAAAATTGAATAGATACTTGGAAAAGAAGTAGTTTGGTAGTTTACTATATTGATAACATACATTTACCATACAACCCATACAAAACTAGCAATGCTAGATATTTACCCAGCTAAAGTGAAAATATATTTCTATGAAAACATATGTACTGAAATGTTCATAGGAATTTTATTCATAATAGCTCCCAAACTGGAAAAGGCCTAAATGTCCATCAACTGGTGAAAGGTTAGACAAATCATGGTATATCCATTCAATAGACTATCACTCAGCAACAGAAAGTAACAAACTACTGCTACCTGGAACAACACAGGTAAACTGATTGCAAAAGGGTCGAAGCAAACTTCTTGGGGGGTCATAGAAATGTTCTAGATCATTATTGTGATGGTGGTTATATTTGTCAAACCTCATTGAACTGTATACTTATAAGTGCTGAATGTAATTGTGTGTAAATTATACTTCAATAAAGAAGAAAAAGTTGTATTTAATTTTTTCTTCAGCTCATGGTGCCTGCCACATTGTTAGGACTCATTAATGTTAATTACCTTCTCCATTCCCTCAGATGACAATATAATTATGTCTCCACAGCTTCCCTTCTCCCACCAACCAGGTTTTTCTCTGGGGAAGAACACCTTTCCTCTTATCAGTCATCTTCAAGAATTGACTTGGGCCGATTAGCATATTCTATTCCCCTGACCACAATGATTGGTTCCAGGATGGGCACATGGTCTGATTTGAACACATGACACTCAGGAGATGTTTTCTGGGGGATTCTGGGAAAGAGTTTCATTTCTCTCCTGCGGGAACAGACTCTTCCTCCTGATGGTGGATGTGAGGATATGTGTGAGGGTGTGAAGTCTGGAATGTGCTGAAGTCATTGCTACTACCTGGAAGGGAACTGGCCTGGGATAAAGTTGACCACAGAAGAAGGCCAAGCTAGAAAATCTTTTTAAAACTATATTAGCTTCCCCTAGGGCTATTATAACAAAGTACCACAAACTGGGTAGCTTAAACAACAAAATTGTATTGTGTCACAGTTCTGGAGGCTAGAAGTCTGAGATCCAGGTATTGGCATGGTTGTTTCTTTCTGAAAGGCTGTGAGGAAGACTGTTTCAGGCTTCCCTCTAGCTTCTGGCAGTTTGCTAGCAATCTTTGGCCTGTAGATACATCTTCTTGATCTTTACCTTCATAACATATGGTGTTCCCCCTGTGTGAGTGTCTATCTCTGTGTCCAAATTTCCCCTTTGTATAAGGACACCAGTCATATTGAATCAGGGCCCACTCCCGTGATCTCATTTTAACTTGGCTACCTCTGTAAAGGCCCTTTTTCCAAATAATGTCACATTCTAACGCCTTGGGGCTTCAGACTCCAACATATCTTTTTTGGTGGGGGAGGACACGATTTGACTCAAAATGGAGCCCTCACTCTGAGAAGGGGGGAGTCAATTAATCAAACAGTACCTGAAGATTTCCCTACCACTGGACTTCTTAGTTATTGGAGTTACTAAATATCATTTTTTTTACTTTAGATCATTTGGGTTGAATTTTCTCTGTTTACATCTGAAAGACTCAATTATTGTAGACAGGCATCTAGGGAAGCATTTCGGAACTTTTTTTTAAACAATGGAAAGAATATATTATTCGTTATATAGAAATGAGGTTCTCAAAGAGCTGTCCTCAGGAGCATCAGCATCAACTAGGAACTTAGCAGAAACACAAATCCTCAGGCCTCACCTCAGATCTACTGAATCCGAAGATCTGGGTGTGAAACACCCTATGTTTTGACAAACCAGGTAGGTGATTCTGATTCCCACTCAAGTCTGTGAAGCACTGGACTATAAAATAGACTGTGGTTTGATAGGCACAAGCTAGAAATACTTCATCATTCATGGCACAACCACAAAGGACATCATTTGTGGGGCAAATGAGGTGAGGCAGGAAACTATTCCGCTGTCCACTACACTTCTTTCCTTCTCCTCTGTCAGTGCGCTTATTTATTTATTCTTGATTGTGGTAAAATGTACATAACATAAAATGTACCATTTTCACCCATTTTAAGCACATTCATAATGTTGTACAATTATCAGCACTGTCCATCTGCAGGACTTTTTCATCATCCTAAACTGAAACTCTGTCCCCATGAAACAACTTCCCATTTCCTCCCCTCTCCCACCCCTTGTAAACTCTATTCTACTTTCTGCCTCTGTGACTTTGTCTAGTCTAGGTATCTCATGTAAGTGCAATCATATAACATTTGTTCTTTGTGTCTGGCTTATTTCACTTAGTGTAATGCTTTCAAGCCTTATCCTTGGTTTTTGTAAATGCCCAAATCAAAGGCCCTCCGTCGGCTTCAGCTTGTAACTCCCAAGTTTAATCCTTTAGGACGGTCATTACTTTCCTGGTCTAATATACTGACCAAATAAACTTTTTCAGAGATAGTGTGCCACCCACATTTTGAAGACATTTGACCTTTTTTAGACATTTAAGGATGAAGAACCAGTTCTGGACCAGTATGAACTCGGGCATCTATAACACTCAACAGAGATTCAGGAAACTATTTCTGTTCTTTGTACTCCCCAAATACTTTAGATTTCCTTTAAGAATTCGACCTTTGATTGTGTTGAACCTATAGATCACAATGAAAATCTGGAATTTACTCTTTTTTTAAATTTAAATTCAATTAGCCAACATATAGGACATCATTAGTTTTTGATGTAGTGTTCTCTTAAAGAAGGAACCATTTCAAGTTTTCATTTTGGCAGCAGCTTGGGGATGTCCACAGTTTGGGGTGACAAACATTAGACCTCCACAGCAATCACAGAGCTATGCAAAAGGTGCTTTCCTTGTAGTCCAGTTTCCAAAGACACATGAAATAATTTTGCAGAAAATGCTGCTCCTTAAAACTAAGATAGATTCCAACCTTTAAGTTCCAAAACAAAATTCACTCTTTTAGCACTACCCTATTAACACACTTATTTTTACTTTTTATTATAGAAAATTTCCAACATGGGCAAACGTGATTTTCATGTATGCTTCACCATTTATCCACATTTTGACAAACATGTTTAATATATCCACCCCTACAACCAGTATTTTTTTTTTTTTTTTTTGCCTGGGTGTTTCAAATAAAATCCCCAACATTATCTAATGTCACCTGTATATTCTTAAATATGAATCTTTCACGGATAAGGACTACTCTGCACATCCATTATACCATTCTCATTCCTAGTGAAATTACTCCAGGGTCATCAAATACCCAGGCCATGATCAAATGTCTCCCATTGTTTCAAATATGCTCCTTATAATTGCTTGTTTTAATCAGGGTCCATGAAAGGGCCACAGATTGAATTTAGTTATGTCTTTCTAACTCTTTTAATCCATAAGAATTCCCTCTTCCTTTTTTTTATTTAAAGATTTTATTTATTTATTCATGAGAGACAGAGAGGCAGAGGCAGAGGGAAAAGCAGGCTCCCTGTGGAACAGGGAGCCCATTGCGGGACTTGATCCCAGGACGTTGGGATCATGACCTGAGCTGAAAGCAGATGCTTAACTGACTGAGCCACCCAGGTACCCCCTTCTTCCTTTTGTTTTATGCCATTTGTTGAAAAAAAAACCTGAACTATTTATACTGAAGTATACTTTTCCAGATTCTGTATTTGATTATGTCTTTGTGGTATTGTTTAACTTATTCCTTTACCTCTCATTGTCCTGTAAACTGGGATTAGATCCTAGAAGCTTGATAGATTTCTGTTCAGTTTCTTTCTTTCTTTCTTTCTTTTTATTTTTCTTTCTTTCTTTCTTTTTTTTAGAGAGAGAGAGAGAGAGCATGAGCAGGGGGTGGTGGGGGGAAGGGGCAGAGAGAAAGGGAGAGACAATCATAAGCAGGCTCCACACTCAGTGCAGAGCCCAATGTGGGGCTTGATCTCACAACCCTGAGATCATGATCTAAGCTGAAATCAAGAGTTGGAACCTTAACTGACTGAGGCAACCTGATTTCTGTTCAGTTCTTACGCTTGTTTGTTTTTACTTTTGGCAAGAATATTTCATAGGTGGGGCTGTGTATTTTCTGTTGCAACAAATCAAGGGGTGAATCTAATGTTTGGCTGTCACATTTTTCGTGATGTTAAGATTGATCAGTATATTTAGGTGTTTTCTGCCTGCTTCATCTTTTACAAAGTTCTTCATCAACATTTCATCTTGTGACTTCAGCACCCATTGACAATCATTGCAGGATGTATCAAAAGTACTTAAATTCTCTAAGTCCAAATATTATTTCTAGAAATGTATTCTAAGGGGGGATAATATTATATGTAATATAACTTTAGGAACAAAGATGTTTGTTTCAGCCTTATTTGAGTAGCAAAGAAAAGGAAAAGAAAAATAAGAAAAGATAAAGGAAAGAAGGAAGGAAGGAAAGAGGAAAGAAAGAAAGAAAAGGGAAAGAAAAGGAAAATAAAAAGAAGCAATCTGATAGTCCAAAAAACAAGTAGAGACATGGTTCACAAAATGACTGTAAATTCCATAGTGGAATAAAATAGGTATAAGATTATGAGTGCTGGGGCACCTGGGTGGCTCAGTCAGTTAAGCATCTGCCTTCAGCTCAGGTCATGATCCCAGGGTCCTGGGATCGAGCCCCATGTCAGGCTCTCTGCTCAGTGGGGAGCCTGCTTTTCCCTCTCCCTCTGCCTGCCGCTCTGCCTGCTTGTGCACGCTCTCTCTGTCAAATCAATCAATCAATCAATCAATCAATCTTTTTAAAAAAGATTATGAGTGCTTTTTTGATTCTTTGTTCTTTCTCATAATTTCCAATTTTCAAAAGAAATGTATGCATTATGTTTATCCTTTTAAAAAGTTGTAACAAAAAGTTCTTAGCCAGATGGCATGGTACAACAAAAACCTGGCTATTTGAGAGTAAAAGAAAAGAGAAAAAAATATTTCTCAGATCATTTCTGGATCTAAAATTCCATGATTCTCTGTTGCCTCTAGTTGGCTACCACTCAGAATAAATGAAGAGCAGCTTCCGTCACTGTTTACAGGCCACTATTACTGAATCCTGATGACCCTTTCCCCAAGACTAACTTCTCTGCCTCTCTCCAACCCAAATCTCCATCTTGGAGAAAGATCCAGTCAATTATTTGGTCATATCAGTTATCCCTGTCCCAACAATGTTTATGGTTTATGGACTCTATGCCATTGTCTTTTTGGGGTCCTCAGATAGTATTTTAAAAAATTGGGGGGATATTTTCTTAATACACTGAAACGATGAAAAATTAGATTCTGCAGAATTATTATATCTATAATATTATACATATTATATATAATATTGTACAGAATTATCTGGATCAGACATCTTAAGTCTTCTTTCAGATACCTTTAAAAATAGTAAAAGGTAAAAGTAATATAACCCTTACATATGTTGTTCCTTCTGTCAAGAGTGTTCTTTTCCCCCTTATGCAGCTAACTTCATCTCATCCTTCAAAATTCAGCTGGGCCATCACTACCTCAGGAAAGTCTTTCTGGATATCTCAGACCAGATTTGGTGCCGCTTTATGTTCCTGTAGCTCCTGGCTCTTTTCTGTATTGCAGGAGGCAGCTGCACACTTATAACTAGAGAATGTCTATCTACCCTTCTAGAATGTGTGTTCTCTGGGGGCAGGGATTGTGGCTGATTGCTCAGATGGAATCCCCACTTTCTTATTCAGTGCTTGACACATACCAGGAATTCAACATATATTTGTTCAATGAATGCATGAATTCTCCATCAAAACCAATGAGTTGGGGTCACCTGGGTGGCTCAGATGGTTGGGCCCTGGGATGGAGCTCCACATCTGACTTCCAGCTCAGCGGAGAGTCTGCTTCTCCCTCTCCCCCTGCTTGTGCTCTCTCTGTCTCTGTCTCTATCTTAAATGAATAAATAAAATCATAAAAAAAAAATGTGTTGGCTTCAACTAGGGTTTCTACTAGTAAGATTGAATTGACCACAATACAGTAACATATTTATTTGATTCAATTAAGAGATCTTTGTAATCTTTTTCTTCATATACATGTAAGTCCCAGATCCATATCCACAGATGATGCCACGAGTACCCTGTGTCCTCCAAGTTCATCCTTTCTCTATGAATTCTTCTCCTCGTTGAATGTCTTCGGCTTTGACATGTTCGTTCTGAACCATATCCAGTGCTAAATGTTCTGAAGCTGCCTGAAGTTTTTGTCTCCTAAACTCACTCAACAGTTCCTTGAGCCAGAGAATGTTTTTGTTTCTTCCAACAACCCACAAAGGATTCGACACAATGGACAGTGGTTAAGTCTTGGTGGCTGACTACCATCTAACATACTTTCCTAGGTATCTGTAAAAGTAAAAAAAATAACTTGCTCATCTGACAATTGCTTCAAAGGTAATGAAGCGATTTTGTCAAAGGTGGTTATTTCTAACCTGTGGGAGCTTGCAGTCCCCTTTCAGAATGATGAAAGCTAAGGACTTCCTGGAAAATGCTCCTCAGCAAACTGCAGTTTTAGTAACCTTGGACTAAGGTTTAAATTGAGCAGGATGCATAAAATGTAGTGTAAAAATATATTTGTTTATTCCAAGCCAGTGATGTCAGCATGTGTGATCATCTTATGAGTTCATATTCAGGATATGCTATATAGAACCTGTGTCTCTAGGTGGCAATTATTTGAACAATCTGGGAGATTAGAGGATGAAGAAAGAAATTAACATGGGGTACCTACCACACAGCTGCGTGGGACAGGGTCCCATGTACACAGGATCCCATTTCATGACCTAGCAACTCTGGAGTCAACTGTCGTTGGCTCCATTCTATAGCTGAGGAAAATGAAACTCGGGGAATTAAACAACAAGTCTGAGGTAATGCCATTACTCAAGAGTGGATTTAGGATTTAAACCCAGATCTGTCCAGTGTGTAAGCTCTAGAACTCTCTCCTATACCACATGCCTCTCAGACACCAGCCCGACTTTGTAGAATTATTGTTGCATAAACCTCACTTTGGGTGACTGTATAGAAATGTTGCTCACAAGTCCTATAATGCACCTTTTCCTTTTAGGTGCCAAGACTTGGAGTGCACAAACTATGAAAAGTGTCCCTGGGCATGTGGTAAAGGAGCATTTTGGCAATAAGAATAAGAAAGTAAGATCTTAGAATAAAAGTAAGAAAGATCTTGTTTCTCTTGCCATTCATCTCAGACAAAGCTGTACAATTCCATCATTGTTATTATTAGAAAGAGAGCATCTAATACAGCAGTTCTTTTTAAATTTTTTTATTATGTTATGTTAGTCACCATACAGTACATCATTAGTTTTTGATGCAGTGTTCCATGATTCATTGTTTGCATGTAACACCCAGTGCTCATTGCAATAAGTGCCCTCCCATCACTGGGCTAACCCATACCCTCACCCTCTTCCCCTTTGAAACCCTCAGTTTGTTTCCCGGAGTCCATAGTCTCTCATGGTTCGTCTCCCTCTCCGATTTCCCCCCCTTCATTTTTTCCTTCCTTCTCCTAATGTCCTCCATGGCATTCCTTATGTTCCACATATGAGTGAAACCATATGATAATTGTCTTTCTCTGCTTGGCCTATTTCACTTAACATAATCCCCTCAAGCTCCATCCATGTCAATGCAAATGGGTGGGTATTCATCTTTTGATGGCTGAGTGCTATTCCATTGTATATATAAACCACAACTTCTTTATCCGTTCGTCTGTTGAAGGGCATCTCGGCTCCTTCCACAGTTTGGTTATTGTGCTATGAGCGGTGGGGTGCATGTGCCCCTTCTTTTCATTACCTCTGTATCTTTGGGGTAAATATCCAGTAGTGCAATTGCTGGGTCATAGGGTAGCTCTATTTTTAACTTTTTGAGGAACCTCCATACTGTTTTCCAAAGTGGCTGTACCAACTTGCATTCCCACCAACAGTGTAAGAGGGTTCCCCTTTCTCCACATCCTCTCCAACATTTGTTGTTTACTGCCTTGTTAATTTTTGTCATTCTAACTGGTGCAAGGTGGCAGTTCTTTTTTTCCTTTTAATTTAATTTAATTTTATTATGTTATGTTAGTCACCATACAATACATCATCAGTTTTGATGTAAAAGTTGGGTATTCATTCTTTCTGAGGGCTGAGTAATATTCCATTGTATATATGGACCACATCTTCTTTATCCATTCATCTGGTGAAGGGCATCTCGGCTCTTTCCACAGTTTGGCTATTGCGGACATCGCTGGTATGAACTGAAGCTGTTTCAAAAAATAGAAATGGGGGGGCGCCTGGGTGGCTCAGTCATTAAGTGTATGCCTTCGGCTCAGGTCATGATCTCAGGGTCCTGGGATTGAGCCCCGCATCGGGCTCCCTGCTCCGTGGGAAGCTGCTTCTCCCTCTCCCACTCTCCTTGCTTGTGTTCCCTCTCTCGCTGTGTCTCTCTCTGTCAAATAAATAAATAAAATCTTAAAAAAAAAAAAAAAAAGAAAGAAAGAAACGGAAGGAAAGCTTCCAGACTCATTCTGTGAGGCCAGCATTACCTTAATCCCCAAACCAGGCAAAGACCCCATCAAAAAGGAGAATTTCAAACCAATATCCCTGATGAATACGGATTCCAAAATTCTCAACAAAATCCTAGCTCATAGGACCCAACAATACATTAAAAGGATCATCCACCGCAAACAAGTGGGATTTATCCCCGGGATGCAAGGGTGGTTCAACATTCGCAAATCAATCAATGTGATAAAATACATTAGTAAGAGGAGAGAGAAGAACCATATGGTCCTATCAATTGATGCAGAAAAAACATTTGACAAAATACAGCATCCTTTCCTGATTAAAACTCTCCAGAGTATAGGGATAGAGGGAACATTCCTCAAGTTCATAAAATCCATCTATGAAAAACCCACCGTGAATATCATCCTCAATGGGGAAAAGCTGAGAGCCTTTCCCTTAAGATCAGGAACACGTCAAGGATGCCCACTCTCGCCACTATTGTTCAACATAGTACTAGAAGTCCTGGCAATAGCAATCAGACAACAAAAAGAAATAAAAGGTATTCAAATTGGCAAAAAAGAAGTCAAACTCTCTCTTTTCGCAGATGACATGATACTTTATGTGGAAAACCCAAAAGACTCCACCCCCAAATTACTAGAACTCATGCAGCAATTCAGTAATGTGGCAGGATATAAAATCAATGCACAGAAATCAGATGCTTTCTTATACACTAACAATGTAACTGTAGAAAGAGAAATTAGAGAAACAATTCCATTTACAATAGCACCAAAAACCATAAGATACCTCAGAAAAAACCTAACCAAAGAGGTAAAGGTTCTATACTCTAGGAACTATAGAACACTCATGAAAGAAATTGAAGAAGACACGAAAAGATGGAAAAACATTCCATGCTCATGGATCAGAAGAATAAACATTGTTAAAATGTCTATGCTACCCAGAGCAATCTATACCTTTAACACCATCCCAATCAAAGTTCCAATGACATTCTTCAAAGTGCTGGAACAAACAATCCTAAAATTTGTATGAAATCAGAAAAGACCCCAAATTACCAAGGAAATGTTGAAAAAGAAAAACGAAGCTGGGGGCATCACGTTGCCTGATTTCAAGCTATATTACAAAGCTGTGATCACCAAGACAGCATGGTACTGGCACAAAAACAGACACATAGACCAATGGAACAGAATAGAGAACCCAGATATGGACCCTCAACTCTATGGTCAAATAATCTTTGACAAAGCAGGAAAAAATATGCAGTGGCAGTTCTTTTTAAAAAAAATATTTACTTATTTATTTTAGAGAGAGAGAGAGAGTGCATGCATGTGTGTGAGGGGAAGGGGGGCGGAGAAGGAGAGAGATCCCAAGCAGACTCCATGCTGAGTGTGGAGCCCAATGCAGGGCTCCATCTCACGGCCTTTAGATCACGAACTGAGCCAAAACCAAGAGTTGGATGCTTCACAAACTGTGTCTCTAAGACAGCAGTTCTAATCCCTGTTAGACTCATTGCTTTCCTTTAAAACAAAAATTTTGTTTTTCTTAAGATCCTGCAATAAAATTCATGGATAACCTATATACATAATTTCAAAATGATTAGCATGCTGTAAATAAATACAATATAAAAAAGAAAGAAAGAAGAAATTAATTTATAATAAAATAGCATGTATTTCAATATGTAGATATTCAGGCATGTCCAGGCTAGAGGGACATAATGAACTAATCAGTTTTTTGCACCAATATGTAGAATCACACTCACAAATACAGCCTGAGCCTAAAGTGTTATATTGAGGGTTTGAATAACATAAGCAGTGCTGCTAATGGAGATGTGATCTTCTGAAAAGGTGAACAATTCTCAATGGAGGTTCAAACAAAATGAAATATAGTCTTTTCTAAATTTATGTGATAGTTGCATTCCTGGAAAATTCAGTGCATATTAAAATGTGCAAATGTTACTTTCTGTTTATATGTGAAAGAGAGTATTACAAATGCAGATAATTACAGACAGATTTTCCCCCTACATCAACGTCTGGGAGGATATTCCAAAGTTGTGTGGGGTGAGGGACAATTCTTTGCATTGCATTGTTGCCCCATAGTCATTGCTAGTATTCTTGGTCTCTCTACCCTCTAAATGCCAGTAGTGTCTTCCTACTTATTGTTGCAACCACAAACACTCCCCTCTACCCCCAACCACATTCCCAAAATTTCCCATTGTGAACCACTGATCTAATATGTGTGAGGCACTCTGCTAAATTCCCTATAAATACCATTAGTAATTTATTTTTTTTTCTTATTCAACAAACATCACATCGCCTCTTACATGCTAGATGTTGTGCTATATGGATATACAGTTGTGAACAAGATAGTCGATGTTCTTGATCACAAAGAGTGAATGACCTGGTAGAGGAAACAGATGACAAAAACTTACAAACAAATGAGTATGTAAATATAGACTGTGTCAAGTGCTATGAAGGAAAGAATTATATACTGAAACAGAATAACACTTGAACCTATTTTAAAGAAGAGTATCAGGAAAACCTCTCTGAGTCAACAGTTTAAGCCAAGATGTGGAGGATGCCAAGGAGCCAGAAATGAGAAGTTACTCTGCGCTTCTCACTGAGGATGAAAACGAAGCCTGAGAAGTACTCAGCACAAAGTTACAATGCTCCTAAATTGTTGAACCTATTTGAACTCAAGTCTCTCTAGTTCCAAAGGCCATTAACTTTTTAGACTAAAAAAACTGGGTGGATTATTCCTCTGAAGAAGATACACAAATGACCAATAAGCACATGAGAAGATGCTTAACATCATTAGCCATTAGGGAAATGCAAGTCAACACGACGTTGAGATACCACTTCATACATAAGATTACCATATGATCCAGCAATTTTGCTCCAAGGTATATGCCCCTAAACATCGAAAACAGGCTCTCAAACAAATCCTTGTACATGACTGTCCACCCAGCACTCTTACCAATGGCCAAAAGGTTGAAAAAAACCCAAATGTCCAACAGTGGATGAATGGATGAAGGAATTATGATATACACATGCAATAGAATATCACTCAGCCATAAAAAGGATTAAAGTTTTGATATATGCTACAATGTGAAAGAATTTTGAAAACATTATGCTCAGTGAAAGAAGCCAGACCCCAAAGATCACATATTGTATGATTCCATTTACATGAAATATTAAGACTGAGTAAATCCGTAGAAACAGATAGAAGATTGGTGGTTTCCAAGGGTTGGGGGAGGAGAAAGTGAGGGATAACTGCTTAGCGGGTGAGGGGTTTTACTTTGGAATAATGGAAGTGTTTTGGAACAAATAAAGAGGCGGTTGTACAACACTTTGAGTGTACTGCATGCCACTGAAATGTTCACTTTAAAATGGTTGATTTTATGCTTTGTGAATTTCACCTGAGTCCATTAAAAAAAAAAAAAGAATGAATACATTCTCTTGCCTTTTTAGATTACAGCCGTCTGCTTTAGTAAAGACCTGCCTTGTTTTTATGTATTTTCTTCCAATCAAGTTATATGGCCAGGGAGAGAATGTGGCTTACCAGAAATTTTCTTGTGAGAAAACCAGTCAGAGTAATAGAAAAACCTCTACTTCGGAAGCTTTGGACTTTTCTGAGCTTCCTTGACTTGGAGGTGAAGGAGGGGCAGGGCATATGGTGCCAAAAGGGTACCAGCCATCTGTGGGGCTGGTGGATGGATGACACAGGGTCGAGGGGACATCCTCAGGGAAAGAGCACCATGAAGGGGAGGAGGAGGAAGAGGGGCTGTGTGGTGGGAAGAAACCACAGGACAACGAGGGCCAGCATTTGGGGAAAGCTTTCTGTGGTGTCTGCTGGGAAAGCTCAGAAACCCACCCTCTAGAAAACACCAAAAGTTCTACATTACTTGTAAAGAGTTTTGGAGATAGGGCGCCTGAGTGGCTCAGTCGGTTAAGCGACTGCCTTCGGCTCAGGTCATGATCCTGGAGTCCCGGGATCGAGTCCCGCATCGGGCTCCCTGCTCGGCGAGGAGCCTGCTTCTCCCTCTGACCCTCCCCCCTCTCATGTACTCTCTCTCATTCTCGCTCTCTCAAATAAATAAATAAAATCTTT